>NC_143141.1:330000-412500 GCF_059928025.1 Delphinapterus leucas
GAAACCTTACCCTCACCCGTCCCCTAATCCTAAACCGTACGCTAACACTAACGCGTACCCTAACCCGTACGCTCACCCTAAACCATTGTCGTACCCTAACCTGTACCCTAAACCGTCCCTGTCCCCTAACCCTAACCCTAACCCTAACCCTAACCCTAACCATTACCCGAAGCCTTACCCTCACACGTCCCCTAATCCTAACCCGTACGCTAACACTAACCCGTACCCTAACACGTACGCTCACCCTAAACCATTGTCGTACCCTAACCTGTACCCTAAACCGTCCCCATCCCCTAACCCTAACCCTAACCCTAACCCTAAACCTAACCCGTACCCGAAGCCTTACCCTCACCCGTCCCCTAATCCTAACCCGTACGCTAACACTAACCCGTACCCTAACACGTACGCTCACCCTAAACCGTTGTCGTACCCTAACCTATACCCTAAACCGTCCCCGTCCCCTAACCCTAACCCTAACCCTAACCCTAACCCTAACCCTTACCCGAAGCCTTACACTCACCCATCCCCTAATCCTAACCCATACGCTAACACTAACCCGTACCCTAACACGTACGCTCACCCTAAACCGTTGTCGTACCCTAACCTGTACCCTAAACCGTCCCCGTCCCCTAAACCTAACCCTAACCCTAACCCTAACCCTAACCCTTACCCGAAGCCTTACCCTCTCCCGTCCCCTACTCCTAACCCGTACGCTAACACTAACCCGTACCCTAACACGTACGCTCACCCTAAACCGTTGTCGTACCCTAACCTGTACACTAAACCGTCCCCGTTCCCTAACCCTAACCCTAACCCTAACCCTAACCCTAACCCTTACCCGAAGCCTTACCCTCACCCGTCCCCTAATCCTAACCCGTACGCTAACAATAACCCATACCCTAACATGTACGCTCACCCTAAACCATAGACGTACCCTAACCTGTACCCTAAACCGTCCCCGTCCCCTAACCCTAACCCTAACCCTAACCCTAACCCTAACACTTACCCGAAGCCTTACCCTCACCCGTCCCCTAATCCTAACCCGTACGCTAACACTAACCCGTACCCTAACACGTACGCTCACCCTAAACCGTTGTCGTACCCTAACCTGTACACTAAACCGTCCCCGTTCCCTAACCCTAACCCTAACCCTAACCCTAACCCTAACCCTTACCCGAAGCCTTACACTCACCCGTCCCCTAATCCTAACCCGTACGCTAAAAATAACCCGTACCCTAACATGTACGCTCACCATAAACCATAGTCGTACCCTAACCTGTACCCTAAACCGTCCCCGTCCCCTAACCTAACCCTAACCCTAACCCTAACCCTAACCCTTACCCGAAGCCTTACCCTCACCCGTCCCCTAATCCTAACCCGTACGCTAACACTAACCTGTACCCTAACACGTACGCTCACCCTAAACCGTTGGCGTACCCTAACCTGTACACTAAACCGTCCCCGTTCCCTAACCCTAACCCTAACCCTAACCCTAACCCTAACCCTTACCCGAAGCCTTACCCTCACCCGTCCCCTAATCCTAACCCGTACGCTAACAATAACCCGTACCCTAACATGTACGCTCACCCTAAACCATAGTCGTACCCTAACCTGTACCCTAAACCGTCCCCGTCCCCTAACCCTAACCCTAACCCTAACCCTAACCCTAACCCTTACCCGACGAGTTACCCTCACCCGTCCCGTAATCCTAACCCGTATGCTAAAACTAACCTGTACCCTAACACGTACGCTCACCCTAAACCGTTCTCGTACCCTAACCTGCACCCTAAACCGTACCCGTCCCCTAACCCTAACCCTAACCCTAACCCTAACCCTAATACTTACCCGAAGCCTTACCCTCACCCGTCCCCTAATCCTAACCCGTACGCTAACACTAACCCGTACCCTTACACGTACGCTCACCGTAATCTGTTGTCGTACCCTAACCTGTACCCTAAACCGTTCCCGTCCCCTAACCCTAACCCTAACCCTAACCCTTACCCGAAGCCTTACCCTCACCCGTCCCCTAATCCTAACCCGTACGCTAACACTAACCCGTACCCTAACACGTACGCTCACCCTAAACCGTTGTTGAACCCTAACTTGTACCCTAAGCCGTCCCCGTCCCCTAACCCTAACCCTAACCCTAAACCTAACTCTAACCCTTACCCGAAGCCTTACACTCACCCGTCCCCTAATCCTAACCCGTACGCTAACACTAACCCGTGCCCTAACACGTACGCTCACCCTAAATCGTTGTCGAACCCTAACCTCTACCCTAAACCGTCCCCTAACCCTAACCCTAACCCTAACCCTAACCCTGACGCTAACCCTTACCCGAAGCCTTACCCTCTCCCGTCCCCTAATCCTAACCCGTACGCTAACACTAACCCGTACCCTAACACGTACGCTCACCCTAAACCGTTGTTGTACCCTTACCTGTACCCTAAACCGTCCCCATCCCCTAACCCTAACCCTAACCCTAACCCTTACCCGAAGCCTTACTCTCACCCGTCCCCTAATCCTAACCCGTACGCTAACACTAACCCGTACCCTAACACGTACGCTCACCTTAAACCGTTGTCGTACCCTAACCTGTACCCTAAACCGTCCCCGTCCCGTAACCCTAACCCTAACCCTAACCCTAACCCTTACCCGAAGCCTTACCCTCACCCGTCCCCTAATCCTAACCCGTAGGCTAACACTAACCCGTACCCGAACACGTACGCTCACCCTAAACCGTTGTCGTACCCTAACCTGTACCCTAAACCATCCCCGTCCCCGTCCCCTAACCCTAACCCTAACCCTAACCCTTACCCGAAGCCTTACCCTCACCCGTCCCCTAATCCTAACCCGTACGCTAACACTAACCCGTACCCTAACACGTACGCTCACCGTAAACTGTTGTCGTACCCTAACCTGTACCCTAAACCGTCCCCGTCCCCTAACCCTAACCCTAACCCTAACCCTTACCCGAAGCCTTACCCTCACCCGTCCCCTAATCCTAACCCGTACGCTAACACTAACCCGTACCCTAACACGTACGCTAACCCTAAACCGTTGTTGTACCCTAACTTGTACCCTAAACCGTCCCCATCCCCTAACCCTAACCCTAACACTAACCCGAACCCTAACCCTTACCCGAAGCCTTACCCTCACCCGTCCCCTAATCCTAACCCGTACGCTAACACTAACCCGTACCCTTACACGTACACTCACTCTAAACCGTTGTCGTACACTAACCTGTACCCTAAACCGTCCCTGTCCCCTAACACTAACCCTAACCCGAACCCTAACCCTTACCTGAAGACTTACCCTCACCCGCCACCTAATCCTAACCCGTACGCTAACACTAACCCGTACCCTAACACGTACGCTCACCCTAAACCGTTGTCGTACACTCACCTGTACCCTAAACCGTCCCCGTCCCCTAACCCTAACCCTAACCCTAACCCTAACCCTAACCCTTACCCGAAGCCTTACCCTCACCCGTCCCCTAGTCCTAACCCGTACGCTAACACTAACCCGTACCCTAACACGTACGCTCACACTAAACCCTTGTCGTACCCTAACCTGTACCCTAAACCGTGCCCGTCTCCGTCCCCAACCCTAACCCTAACCCTAACCCTAACCCTTACCCGAAGCCTTACACTCACCCGTCCCCTAATCCTAACCCGTACGCTAACACTAACCCGTACCCTAACACGTACACTCACCCTAAACCGTTGTCGTACCCTAACCTCTACCCTAAACCGTCCCCGTCCCCTAACCCTAACCCTAACCCTAACCCTTACCCGAAGCCTTACACTCACCCGTCCCCTAACCCTAACCCGTACGCTAACACTAACCCGTACCCTAACACGTACGCTCACCCTAAACCGTTGTCGTACCCTAACCTGTACCCTAAACGGTCCCCGTCCCCGTCCCCTAACCCTAATCCTAACCCTAACCCTAACCCTTACCCGAAGCCTTACCCTCACCCGTCCCCTAATCCTAACCGTAGGCTAACACTAACCCGTACCCTAACACGTACGCTCAACCTAAACCGTTGTCGTACCCTAACCTGTAACCTAAACCTTCCCCGTCCCCTAACCCTAACCCTAACCCTAACCCTAACCTTTACCCGAAGCCTTACCCTCACCCGTCCCCTAATCCTAACCCGTACGCTGACACTAACCCATACGCTAACACGTACGCTCACCCTAAACCATTGTCGTACACTAACCTGTACCCTAAACCGTCCCCGTCCCCGTCCCCTAACCCTAACCCTAACCCTAACCCTAACCCATACCCGAAGCCTTACCCTCACCCGTCCCCTAATCCTAACCCGTACGCTAACACTAACCCGTACCCTAACACGTACGCTCACCCAAACCGTTGTCGTACCCTAACCAGTACCCTAAACCGTCCCCGTCCCCGTCCCCTAACCCTAACCCTAACCCTAACCCTAACCCTTACCCGAAGCCTTATCCTCACCCGTCCCCTAATCCTAAACTGTACGCTAACCCGAACCCGTACCCTAACACGTACGCTCACCCGAAACCTTTCTCGTACCCTAACCTGTACCCTAAACAGTCCCCGTCCCCGTCCCCTAACCCTAACCCTAACCCTAACCCTTACCCGAAGCCTTACCCTCACCCGTCGCCTAATCCTAACCTGTACGCTAACACTAACCCGTACCCTAACACGTACGCTCACCCTAAATCTTTGTCCTACCCTAACCTGTAACCTAAACCGTCCCCGTCCCCTAACCCTAACCCTAACCCTAACCCTAACCCTTTCCCGAAGCCTTACCTTCACCCGTCCCCTAATCCTAACCCGTACGCTAACAATAACCCGTACCCTAACACGTACGCTCACCCTAAACCGTTTTCGTACCCTAACCTGTACCCTAAACCGTCCCCGTCCCCTAAATCTAACCCTAACCCTAACCCTAAACCTAACCCTTACCCGAAGCCTTACCCTCACCCGTCCCCTAATCCTAACCCGTATGCTAACACTAACCCGTACCCTAACACGTACGCTCACCCTAAACCGTTGTACACTAACTTGTACCCTAAATCTTCCCCGTCCCCGTCCCCGTCCCCTAACCCTAACCCTAACCCTAACCCTTACCCGAAGCCTTACCCTCACCCGTCCCCTAATCCTAAACCGTACGCTAACACTAACCCATACCCTAACACGTACGCTCACCCTAAACCGTTGTCGTACCCTAACCTCTACCCTAAACCGTCCCCGTCCCCTAAACCTAACCCTAACCCTAACCCTGACCCGAAGCCTTACCCTCTCCCGTCCCCTACTCCTACCCCGTACGCTAACACTAACCCGTACCCTAACACGTACGCTCACCCTAAACCTTTTTCGTACCCTAACCTGTACACTAAACCGTCCCCGTTCCCTAACCCTAACCCTAACCCTAACCCTAACCCTTACCCGAAACCTTACCCTCACCCGTCCCCTAATCCTAAACCGTACGCTAACACTAACCCGTACCCTAACCCGTACGCTCACCCTAAACCATTGTCGTACCCTAACCTGTACCCTAAACCGTCCCTGTCCCCTAACCCTAACCCTAACCCTAACCCTAACCCTAATCCTTACCCGAAGCCTTACCCTCACACGTCCCCTAATCCTAACCCGTACGCTAACACAAACCCGTACCCTAACACGTACGCTCACCCTAAACCGTTGTCGTACCCTAACCTGTACCCTAAACCGTCCCCATCCCCTAACCCTAACCCTAACCCTAACCCTAAACCTAACCCGTACCCGAAGCCTTACCCTCACCCGTCCCCTAATCCTAACCCGTACGCTAACACTAACCCGTACCCTAACACGTACGCTCACCCTAAACCGTTGTCGTACCCTAACCTATACCCTAAACCGTCCCCGTCCCCTAACCCTAACCCTAACCCTAACCCTAACCCTAACCCTTACCCGAAGCCTTACACTCACCCATCCCCTAATCCTAACCCGTACGCTAACACTAACCTGTACCCTAACACGTACGCTCAACCTAAACCGTTCTCGTACCCTAACCTGCACCCTAAACCGTCCCCGTTCCCTAACCCAACCCTAACCCTAACCCTAACCCTAACCCTAACCCTAACCCTAACCCTAACCCTAACCCTTACCCGAAGCCTTACCCTCACACGTCCCCTAATCCTAACCCGTACGCTAACACTAACCCATACCCTAACACGTACGCTCACCCTAAACCGTTGTCGTACCCTAACCTGTACACTAAACCGTCCCCGTTCCCTAACCCTAACCCTAACCCTAACCCTAACCCTAATCCTTACCCGAAGCCTTACCCTCACCCGTCCCCTAATCCTAACCCGTACGCTAACAATAACCCGTACCCTAACATGTACGCTCACCCTAAACCATAGTCGTACCCTAACCTGTACCCTAAACCGTCCCCGTCCCCTAACCCTAACCCTAACCCTAACCCTAACCCTAACCCTTACCCGAAGCCTTACCCTCACCCGTCCCCTAATCCTAACCCGTATGCTAATACTAACCTGTACCCTAACACGTACGCTCACCCTAAACCGTTCTCGTAACCTAACCTGCACCCTAAACCGTACCCGTCCCCTAACCCTAACCCTAACCCTAACCCTAACCCTAATACTTACCCGAAGCCTTACCCTCACCCGTCCCCTAATCCTAACCCGTACGCTAACACTAACCCGTACCCTTACACGTACGCTCACCGTAAACTGTTGTCGTACCCTAACCTGTACCCTAAACCGTCCCCGTCCCCTAACCCTAACCCTAACCCTAACCCTTACCCGAAGCCTTACCCTCACCCGTCCCCTAATCCTAACCCGTACGCTAACACTAACCCGTACCCTAACACGTACGCTCACCCTAAACCGTTGTTGAACCCTAACTTATACCCTAAACCGTCCCCGTCCCCTAACCCTAACCCTAACCCTAACCCTAACCCTAACCCTTACCCGAAGCCTTACCCTCACCCGTCCCCTAATCCTAACCCATACGCTAACACTAACCCGTACCCTAACACGTACGCTCACCCTAAACCGTTGTCGTACCCTAACCTTTACCCTAAACCGTCCCCGTCCCCGTCCCCTAACCCTAACCCTAACCCTAACCCTTACCCGAAGCCTTACCCTCACCCGTCCCCTAATCCTAACCCGTACGCTAACACTAACCCGTACCCTAACACGTACACTCACCCTAAACCGTTGTCGTACCCTAACCTCTACCCTAAACCGTCCCCGTCCCCTAACCCTAACCCTAACCCTAACCCTTACCCGAAGCCTTACACTCACCCGTCCCCTAACCCTAACCCGTACGCTAACACTAACCCGTACCCTAACACGTACGCTCACTCTAAACCGTTGTCGTACCCTAACCTGTACCCTAAACGGTCCCCGTCCCCGTCCCCTAACCCTAATCCTAACCCTAACCCTAACCCTTACCCGAAGCCTTACCCTCACCCGTCCCCTAATCCTAACCGTAGGCTAACACTAACCCGTACCCTAACACGTACGCTCACCCTAAACCGTTGTCGTACCCTAACCGGTACCCTAAACCGTCCCCGTCCCCTAAACCTAACCCTAACCCTAACCCTAACCCTAACCCTTACCCGAAGCCTTACCCTCACCGTCCCCTAATCCTAACTCGTACGCTAACACTAACCCGTACCCTAACACGTACGCTAACCCTAAACCGTTGTCGTACCCTAACCTGTACCCTAAACCGTCCCCGTCCCCTAACCCTAACCCTAACCCTAACCTTAACCCTAACCCTTACCCGAAGCCTTACCCTCACCGTCCCCTAATCCTAACCCGTACGCTAACACTAACCCGTACCCTAAAACCTACGCTCACCCTAAACCGTTGTCGTACCCTAACCTGTACCCTAAACCGTCCCCATCCCTAACCCTAACCCTAACCCTAACCCTAACCCTTACCCGAAGCCTTACCCTCACCCGTCCCCTAATCCTAACCCGTACGCTAACACTAACCCGTACCATAACACGTACGCTCACCCTAAACCGTTGTTGTACCCTAACTTGTACCCTAAACCGTCCCCATCCCCTAACACTAACCCTAACACTAACCCGAACCCTAACCCTTACCCGAAGCCTTACCCTCACCCGTCCCCTAATCCTAACCCGTACGCTAACACTAACCCGTACCCTTACACGTACGCTCACTCTAAACCGTTGTCGTACCCTAACCTGTACCCTAAACCGTCCCTGTCCCCTAACACTAACCCTAACCCTTACCTGAAGACTTACCCTCACCCGCCACCTAATCCTAACCCGTACGCTAACACTAACCCGTACCCTAACACGTACGCTCACCCTAAACCGTTGTCGTACACTAACCTGTACCCTAAACCGTCCCCGTCCCCTAACCCTAACCCTAACCCTAACCCTAACCCTAACCCTTACCCGAAGCCTTACCCTCACCCGTCCCCTAGTCCTAACCCGTACGCTAACACTAACCCGTACCCTAACACGTACGCTCACACTAAACCGTTGTCGTACCCTAACCTGTACCCTAAACCTTGCCCGTCCCCGTCCCCAACCCTAACCCTAACCCTAACCCTAACCCTTACCCGAAGCCTTACCCTCACCCGTCCCCTAATCCTAAACCGTACGCTAAAACTAACCCGTACCCTAACACGTACGCTCACCATAAACCGTTGTCGTACCCTAACCTGTACCCTAAACCGTTCCCGTCCCCTAACCCTAACCCTAACCCTAACCCTAACCCTAACCCTTACCCGAAGCCTTACCCTCACCTGTCCCCTAATCCTAAACGGTACGCTAACACTAACCCGTACCCTAACACGTACGCTCACCCTAAACCGTTGTCGTACACTAACCTGTACCCTAAACCGTCCCCGGCCCCTAATCGTAACCCTAACCCTAACCCTAACCCTAACCCTTACCCGAAGCCTTAACCTCACCCGTCCCCTAATCCTAACCCGTACGCTAACACTAACCCGTACCCTAACACGTACGCTCACCCTAAGCCGTTGTCGTACCCTAACCTGTACCCTAAACCATCCCCGTCCTCTAACCCTAACCCTAACCCTAAACCTAACCCTTACCCGAAACCTTACCCTCACCCGTCCCCTAATAATAACCCGTACGCTAACACTAACCCGTACCCTAACACGTACGCTCACCCTAAACCGTTTTCGTACCCTAACATGTACCCTAAACCGTCCCCGTCCCCTAACCCTAACCCTAACCCTAACCCTAACCCTAACCCTTACCCGAAGCCTTACCCTCACCCGTCCCCTAATCCTAACCCATACGCTAACACTAACCCGTACCCTAACACGTACGCTCACCCTAAACGGTTGTCGTACCCTAACCTGTACCCTAAACCGTCCCCGTCCCCTAACCCTAAACCTAACCCTTACCCGAAGCCTTACCCTCACCCGTCCCCTAATCCTAACCCGTACGCTAACACTAACCCGTACCCTAACACGTACACTCACCCTAAACCGTTGTCGTACCCTAACCTCTACCCTAAACCGTCCCCGTCCCCTAACCCTAACCCTAACCCTAACCCTTACCCGAAGCCTTACACTCACCCGTCCCCTAACCCTAACCCGTACGCTAACACTAACACGTACCCTAACACGTACGCTCACCCCAAACCGTTGTCGTACCCTAACCTGTACCCTAAACGGTCCCCGTTCCCGTCCCCTAACCCTAATCCTAACCCTAACCCTAACCCTTACCCGAAGCCTTACCCTCACCCGTCCCCTAATCCTAACCGTAGGCTAACACTAACCCGTACCCTAACACGTACGCTCACCCTAAACCGTTGTCGTACCCTAACCGGTACCCTAAACCGTCCCCGTCCCCTAAACCTAACCCTAACCCTAACCCTAACCTTAACCCTTACCCGAAGCCTTACCCTCACCGTCCCCTAATCCTAACCCGTACGCTAACACTAACCCGTACCCTAACACGTACGCTAACCCTAAACCGTTGTCGTACCCTAACCTGTACCCTAAACCGTCCCCGTCCCCTAACCCTAACCCTAACCCTAACCTTAACCCTAACCCTTACCCGAAGCCTTACCCTCACCCGTCCCCTAATCCTAACCCGTACGCTAACACTAACCCGTACCCTAAAACCTACGCTCAACCTAAACCGTTGTCGTACCCTAACCTGTACCCTAAACCGTCCCCATCCCTAACCCTAACCCTAACCCTAACCCTAAGCCTTACCCGAAGCCTTACCCTCACCCGTCCCCTAATCCTAACCCGAACGCTAACACTAACCCGTACCCTAACACGTACGGTCAACCTAAACCGTTGTCGTACCCTAACCTGTACCCTAAACCTTCCCCGTCCCCTAACCCTAACCCTAACCCTAACCCTAACCTTAACCCTTACCCGAAGCCTTACCCTCACCCGTCCCCTAATCCTAACCCGTACGCTGACACTAACCCGTACGCTAACATGTACGCTCACCCAAACAGTTGTCGTACCCTAACCTGTACCCTAAACCGTCCCCGTCCCCGTCCCCTAACCCTAACCCTAACCCTAACCCTAACCCTTACCCGAAGCCTTATCCTCACCCGTCCCCTAATCCTAAACCGTACGCTAACCCGAACCCGTACCCTAACACGTACACTCACCCGAAACCTTTCTCGTACCCTAACCTGTACCCTAAACAGTCCCCGTCCCCGTCCCCTAACCCTAACCCTAACCCTAAACCTTACCCGAAGCCTTACCCTCACCCGTCCCCTAATCCTAACCTGTACGCTAACACTAACCCGTACCCTAACACGTACGCTCACCCTAAACCTTTGTCGTACCCTAACCTGTACCCTAAACCGTCCCCGTCCCCTAACCCTAACCCTAACCCTAACCCTAACCCTTTCCCGAAGCCTTACCTTCACCCGTCCCCTAATCCTTACCCGTACGCTAACAATAACCCGTACCCTAACACGTACGCTCACCCTAAACCGTTTTCGTACCCTAACCTGTACCCTAAACCGTCCCCTTCCCCTAAATCTAACCCTAACCCTAACCCTAACCCTAACCCTTACCCGAAGCCTTACCCTCACCCGTCCCCTAATCCTAACCCGTACGCTAACACTAACCCGTACTCTAACACATACGCTCACCCTAAACTGTTGTTGTACACTAACCTGTACCCTAAACCGTCCCCGTCCCCTAACGCTAACCCTAACCCTAACCCTAACCCTAACCCTTACCCGAAGCCTTACCCTCACCCGTCCCCTAATCCTAACCCGTAGGCTAACACTAACCGGTACCCTAACACGTACGCTCACCCTAAACCGTTGTCGTACCCTAACCGGTACCCTAAACCGTCCCCGTCCCCTAACCCTAACCCTAACCTTAACCCTAACCCTTACCCTTACCCGAAGCCTTACCCTCACCCGTCCCCTAATCCTAACCCGTACGCTGACACTAACCCGTAACCTAACACGTACGCTCACCCTAAACCGTTGTCGTACCCTAACCTGTACCCTAAACCGTCCCCGTCCCTTAACCCTAACCCTAACCCTAACCCTAATCCTTACCCCAAGCCTTACCCTCACCCGTCCCGTAATCCTAACCCGTACGCTAACACTAACCCGTACCCTAACACGTACGCTCACCCTAAACCGTTGTCGTACCCTAACCTGTACCCTAAACCGTCCCCGTCCCCTAACCCTAACCCTAACCCTAACCCTAACCCTAACCCTTACCCGAAGCCTTACACTCACCCGTCCTCTAATCCTAACCCGTACGCTAACACTAACCCGTACCCTAACACGTACGCCCACCCTAAACCGTTGTCGTACACTAACCTGTACCCTAAACCGTCCCCGTCCCCTAACCCTAACCCTAACCCTAACCGTAACCCTTTCCCGAAGCCTTACCCTCACCCGTCACCTAATCCTAACCCGCACGCTAATACTAACCCGTACCCTAACACGTACGCTCACCCTAAACCGTTGTCGTACCCTAACCTGTACCCTAAACCGTCCCCGTCCCCGTCCCCTAAACCTAACCCTAACCCTAAACCTAACCCTTACCCGAAGCCTTACCCTCACCCTTCCCCTAATCCTAACCCGTACGTTAACACTAACCCGTACCATAACACGTACGCTCACCCTAAACCGTTGTCGTACCCTAACCTGTACCCTAAACCGTCCCCGCCCCGTCCCCTAACCCTAACCCTAACCCTAACCCTAACCCTTACCCAAAGCCTTACCCTCACCCGTCCACTAATCCTAACCCGTACGCTAACACTAACCCTTACCCTAACACGTGCGCTCACCCAAAACCGTTGTCGTACCCTAACCTGTACCCTAAACCGTCCCCGTCCGCGTCCCCTAACCCTAACCCTAACCCTAACCCTTACCGGAAGCCTTACCCTCACCCGTCCCCTAATCCTAACCCGTACGCTAACACTAACCCGTACCCTAACACGTACGCTCACCCTAAACCGTTGTCGTACCGTAACCTGTACCCTAAACCGTCCCCGTCCCCTAACCCTAACCCTAACCCTAACCCTAACCCTAACCCTTACCCAAAGCCTTACCCGCACCCGTCCCTTAATCCTAACCTGTACGCTAACACTAACCCGTACCCTAACACGTACGCTCACCCTAAACCGTTGTCGTACCCTAACCTGTACCCTAAACCGTCCCCGTCCCCTAACCCTAACCCTAACCCTAACCCTAACCCTAACCCTTACCCGAAGCCTTACCCTCACACGTCCCCTAATCCTAAACCGTAGGCTCACACTAACCCGTAACCTAACACGTACGCTCACCCTAAACCGTTGTCGTACCATAACCGGTACCCTAAACCGTCCCCGTCCGCTAACTCTAACCCTAACCCTAACCCTAACCCTAACCCTTACCCGAAGCCTTACCCTCACCCGTCCCCTAATCCTAACCCGTACGCTAACACTAACCCATACCCTAACACGTACGCTCACCCTAAACCGTTGTCATACCCTAACCTGTACCCAAAACCGTCCCCGTCCCCTAACCCTAACCCTAACCCTAACCTTAACCCTAACTGTTACCCGAAGCCTTACCCTCACCCGTCCCCTAATCCTAACCCGTACGCTAACACTAACCCATACCCTAACACGTACGCTCACCCTAATCCGTTGTCGTACCCTAAGCTGTACCCTAAACCTTCCCCATCCCCTGACCCTAACCCTAACCCTAACACTTACCCGAAGCCTTACCCTCACCCGTCCCCTAATCCTAACCCGTACGCTGACACTAACCCATACCCTAACACGTACGCTCAACCTAAACCATTGTCGTACCCTAACCTGTACTCTAAACCGTCCCCGTCCCCTAACCCTAACCCTAACCCTAACCCTTACCCGAAGCCTTACCCTCACCCGTCCCCTAATCCTAACCCGTACGCTAACACTAACCCGTACCCTAACACGTACGCTCACCCTAAACCGTTGTCGTACCCTAACCTGTACCCTAAACCGTCCCCGTCCCCATCCCCTAACCCTAACCCTAACCCTAACCCTAACCCTAATACTTACCCGAAGCCTTACCCTCACCCGTCCCCTAATCCTAACCCGTACGCTAACACTAACCCGTACCCTTACACGTACACTAACCGTAAACTGTTGTCGTACCCTAACCTGTACCCTAAACCGTCCCCGTCCCCTAACCCTAACCCTAACCCTAACCCTTACCCGAAGCCTTACCCTCACCCGTCCCCTAATCCTAACCCGTACGCTAACACTAACCCGTACCCTAACACGTACGCTCACCCTAAACCGTTGTTGAACCCTAACTTGTACCCTAAACCGTCCCCGTCCCCTAACCCTAACCCTAACCCTAAACCTAACCCTAACCCTTACCCGAAGCCTTACCCTCACCCGTCCCCTAATCCTAACCCGTACGCTAACACTAACCCGTACCCTAACACGTACGCTCACCCTAAACCGTTGTCGTACCCTAACCTGTACCCTAAACCGTCCCCGTCCCGTAACCCTAACCCTAACCCTAACCCTAACCCTTACCCGAAGCCTTACCCTCACCCGTCCCCTAATCCTAACCCGTAGGCTAACACTAACCCGTACCCGAACACGTACGCTCACCCTAAACCGTTGTCGTACCGTAACCTGTACCCTAAACCGTCCGCGTCCCCGTCCCCTAACCCTAACCCTAACCCTTACCCGAAGCCTTACCCTCACCCGTCCCCTAATCCTAACCCGTACGCTAACACTAACCCGTACCCTAACACGTACGCTCACCGTAAACTGTTGTCGTACCCTAACCTGTACCCTAAACCGTCCCCGTCCCCTAACCCTAACCCTAACCCTAACCCTAACCCTAACCCTTACCCGAAGCCTTACTCTCACCCTTCCCCTAATCCTAACCCATACGCTGACACTAACCCGTACCCTAACACGTACGCTCACCCAAAACCGTTGTCGTACCCTAACCTGTACCCTAAACCGTCCCCGTCCCCTAACCCTAACCCTAACCCTAACCCTAACCCTAACCCTTACCCGAAGCCTTACCCTCACCCGTCCCCTTTTCCTAACCCGTACGCTAACACTAACCCGTACCCTAACACGTACGCTCACCCTAAACCGTTGTCGTACCCTAACCTGTACCCTAAACCGTCCCCGTCCCCTAACCCTAACCCTAACCCTAACCCTAACCCTTACCCGAAGCCTTACCCTCACCCGTCCCCTAATCCTAACTCGTATGCTAACACTAACCCGTACCCTAACACGTACGCTCACCCTAAACCGTTGTCGTACCCTAACCTGTAACCTAAACCGTCCCCGTCCCCTAACCCTAACCCTAACCCTAACCCTAACCCTTACCCGAAGCCTTACCCTCACCCGTCCCCTAATCCCAACCCGTACGCTAACACTAACCCATACCCTAACACGTACGCTCACCCTAAACCGTTGTCGTACCCTAAACTGTACCCTAAACCGTCCCCGTCCCCTAACCCTAACCCTAACCCTAACCCTAAACCTAACCCTAACGCTAACCCTTACCCGAAGCCTTACCCTCACCCGTCCCCTAATCCTAACCCGTACGCTAACACTAACACGTACCCTAACACGTACGCTCACCCTAAACCGTTGTCGTACCCTAACTTGTACCCTAAACCTTCCCCGTCCCCTAACCCTAACCCTAACCCTAAGGCTAACCCTAACGCTTACCCGAAGCCTTACCCTCACCCGTCCCCTAATCCTAACCCGTACGCTAACACTAACCAGTACCCTAACACGTACGCTCACCCTAAACCGTTGTCGTACACTAACCTGTAACCTAAACCGTCCCCGTCCCCTAACCCTAACCCTAAACCTAACCCTAACACTAACCCTTACCCGAAGCCTTACCCTCACCCGTCCCCTAATCCTAACCCGTACGCTAACACTAACCCGTACCCTAACACGTACGCTCACCCTATAACTTTTTCGTACCCTAAACTGTACCCTAAACCGTCCCCGTCCCCGTCCCCGTCCCCTAACCCTAACCCTAACCCTAACCCTTACCCGAAGCCTTACCCTCACCCGTCCCCTAGTCCTAACCCGTACGCTAACACTAACCCGTACCCTAACACGTACGCTCACCCTAAACCGTTGTCGTACCCTAACCTGTACCCTAAACCGTGCCCGTCCCCGTCCCCTAACCCTAAACCTAACCCTAACCCTAACCCTTACCCGAAGCCTTACCCTCACCCGTCCCCTAATCCTAACCCGTACGCTAACACTAACCCGTACCCTAACACGTACGCTCACCCTAAACCGTTGTCGTACCCTAACCTGTACCCTAAACCGTTCCCGTCCCCTAACCCTAACCCTAACCCTAACCCTAACCCTTACCCGAAGCCTTACCATCACCCGTCCCCTAATCCTAACCCGTACGCTAACACTAACCCGTACCCTAACACGTACGCTCACCCTAAACCGTTGTCGTACCCTAACCTGTACCCTAAACCATCCCCGGCCCCTAACCGTAACCCTAACCCTAACCCTAACCCTAACCCTTACCCGAAGCCTTACCCTCACCCGTCCCCTAATCCTAACTCGTACGCTAACAATAACCCGTACCCTAACACGTACGCTCACCCTAAGCCGTTGTCGTACCCTAACCTGTACCCTAAACCGTCCCCGTCCCCTAACCCTAACCCTAACCCTAACCCTAAACCTAACCCTTACCCGAAACCTTAGCCTCACCCGTCCCCTAATCCTAACCCGTACGCTAACACTAACCCGTACCCTAACACGTACGCTCACCCTAAACCGTTGTCGTACCCTAACCTGTACCCTAAACCGTCCCCGTCCCCTAACCCTAACCCTAACCCTAACCCTAACCCTAACCCTTACCCGAAGCCTTACACTCACCCGTCCTCTAATCCTAACCCGTACGCTAACACTAACCCGTACCCTAACACGTACGCCCACCCTAAACCGTTGTCGTACACTAACCTGTACCCTAAACCGTCCCCGTCCCCTAACCCTAACCCTAACCCTAACCGTAACCCTTTCCCGAAGCCTTACCCTCACCCGTCACCTAATCCTAACCCGCACGCTAATACTAACCCGTACCCTAACACGTACGCTCACCCTAAACCGTTGTCGTACCCTAACCTGTACCCTAAACCGTCCCCGTCCCCGTCCCCTAAACCTAACCCTAACCCTAAACCTAACCCTTACCCGAAGCCTTACCCTCACCCTTCCCCTAATCCTAACCCGTACGTTAACACTAACCCGTACCATAACACGTACGCTCACCCTAAACCGTTGTCGTACCCTAACCTGTACCCTAAACCGTCCCCGCCCCGTCCCCTAACCCTAACCCTAACCCTAACCCTAACCCTTACCCAAAGCCTTACCCTCACCCGTCCACTAATCCTAACCCGTACGCTAACACTAACCCTTACCCTAACACGTGCGCTCACCCAAAACCGTTGTCGTACCCTAACCTGTACCCTAAACCGTCCCCGTCCGCGTCCCCTAACCCTAACCCTAACCCTAACCCTTACCGGAAGCCTTACCCTCACCCGTCCCCTAATCCTAACCCGTACGCTAACACTAACCCGTACCCTAACACGTACGCTCACCCTAAACCGTTGTCGTACCGTAACCTGTACCCTAAACCGTCCCCGTCCCCTAACCCTAACCCTAACCCTAACCCTAACCCTAACCCTTACCCAAAGCCTTACCCGCACCCGTCCCTTAATCCTAACCTGTACGCTAACACTAACCCGTACCCTAACACGTACGCTCACCCTAAACCGTTGTCGTACCCTAACCTGTACCCTAAACCGTCCCCGTCCCCTAACCCTAACCCTAACCCTAACCCTAACCCTAACCCTTACCCGAAGCCTTACCCTCACACGTCCCCTAATCCTAACCCGTACGCTGACACTAACCCATACCCTAACACGTACGCTCACCCTAAACCATTGTCGTACCCTAATCTGTACTCTAAACCGTCCCCGTCCCCTAACCCTAACCCTAACCCTAACCCTTACCCGAAGCCTTACCCTCACCCGTCCCCTAATCCTAACCCGTACGCTAACACTAACCCGTACCCTAACACGTACGCTCACCCTAAACCGTTGTCGTACCCTAACCTGTACCCTAAACCGTCCCCGTCCCCATCCCCTAACCCTAACCCTAACCCTAACCCTAACCCTAATACTTACCCGAAGCCTTACCCTCACCCGTCCCCTAATCCTAACCCGTACGCTAACACTAACCCGTACCCTTACACGTACACTAACCGTAAACTGTTGTCGTACCCTAACCTGTACCCTAAACCGTCCCCGTCCCCTAACCCTAACCCTAACCCTAACCCTTACCCGAAGCCTTACCCTCACCCGTCCCCTAATCCTAACCCGTACGCTAACACTAACCCGTACCCTAACACGTACGCTCACCCTAAACCGTTGTTGAACCCTAACTTGTACCCTAAACCGTCCCCGTCCCCTAACCCTAACCCTAACCCTAAACCTAACCCTAACCCTTACCCGAAGCCTTACCCTCACCCGTCCCCTAATCCTAACCCGTACGCTAACACTAACCCGTACCCTAACACGTACGCTCACCCTAAACCGTTGTCGTACCCTAACCTGTACCCTAAACCGTCCCCGTCCCGTAACCCTAACCCTAACCCTAACCCTAACCCTTACCCGAAGCCTTACCCTCACCCGTCCCCTAATCCTAACCCGTAGGCTAACACTAACCCGTACCCGAACACGTACGCTCACCCTAAACCGTTGTCGTACCGTAACCTGTACCCTAAACCGTCCGCGTCCCCGTCCCCTAACCCTAACCCTAACCCTTACCCGAAGCCTTACCCTCACCCGTCCCCTAATCCTAACCCGTACGCTAACACTAACCCGTACCCTAACACGTACGCTCACCGTAAACTGTTGTCGTACCCTAACCTGTACCCTAAACCGTCCCCGTCCCCTAACGCTAACCCTAACCCTAACCCTAACCCTAACCCTTACCCGAAGCCTTACTCTCACCCTTCCCCTAATCCTAACCCATACGCTGACACTAACCCGTACCCTAACACGTACGCTCACCCAAAACCGTTGTCGTACCCTAACCTGTACCCTAAACCGTCCCCGTCCCCTAACCCTAACCCTAACCCTAACCCTAACCCTAACCCTTACCCGAAGCCTTACCCTCACCCGTCCCCTTTTCCTAACCCGTACGCTAACACTAACCCGTACCCTAACACGTACGCTCACCCTAAACCGTTGTCGTACCCTAACCTGTACCCTAAACCGTCCCCGTCCCCTAACCCTAACCCTAACCCTAACCCTAACCCTTACCCGAAGCCTTACCCTCACCCGTCCCCTAATCCTAACTCGTATGCTAACACTAACCCGTACCCTAACACGTACGCTCACCCTAAACCGTTGTCGTACCCTAACCTGTAACCTAAACCGTCCCTGTCCCCTAACCCTAACCCTAACCCTAACCCTAACCCTTACCCGAAGCCTTACCCTCACCCGTCCCCTAATCCCAACCCGTACGCTAACACTAACCCATACCCTAACACGTACGCTCACCCTAAACCGTTGTCGTACCCTAACCTGTACCCTAAACCGTCCCCGTCCCCTAACCCTAACCCTAACCCTAACCCTAAACCTAACCCTAACGCTAACCCTTACCCGAAGCCTTACCCTCACCCGTCCCCTAATCCTAACCCGTACGCTAACACTAACACGTACCCTAACACGTACGCTCACCCTAAACCGTTGTCGTACCCTAACTTGTACCCTAAACCTTCCCCGTCCCCTAACCCTAACCCTAACCCTAAGGCTAACCCTAACGCTTACCCGAAGCCTTACCCTCACCCGTCCCCTAATCCTAACCCGTACGCTAACACTAACCAGTACCCTAACACGTACGCTCACCCTAAACCGTTGTCGTACACTAACCTGTAACCTAAACCGTCCCCGTCCCCTAACCCTAACCCTAAACCTAACCCTAACACTAACCCTTACCCGAAGCCTTACCCTCACCCGTCCCCTAATCCTAACCCGTACGCTAACACTAACCCGTACCCTAACACGTACGCTCACCCTATAACTTTTTCGTACCCTAAACTGTACCCTAAACCGTCCCCGTCCCCGTCCCCGTCCCCTAACCCTAACCCTAACCCTAACCCTTACCCGAAGCCTTACCCTCACCCGTCCCCTAGTCCTAACCCGTACGCTAACACTAACCCGTACCCTAACACGTACGCTCACCCTAAACCATTGTCGTACCCTAACCTGTACCCTAAACCGTGCCCGTCCCCGTCCCCTAACCCTAAACCTAACCCTAACCCTAACCCTTACCCGAAGCCTTACCCTCACCCGTCCCCTAATCCTAACCCGTACGCTAACACTAACCCGTACCCTAACACGTACGCTCACCCTAAACCGTTGTCGTACCCTAACCTGTACCCTAAACCGTTCCCGTCCCCTAACCCTAACCCTAACCCTAACCCTAACCCTTACCCGAAGCCTTACCATCACCCGTCCCCTAATCCTAACCCGTACGCTAACACTAACCCGTACCCTAACACGTACGCTCACCCTAAACCGTTGTCGTACCCTAACCTGTACCCTAAACCGTCCCCGGCCCCTAACCGTAACCCTAACCCTAACCCTAACCCTAACCCTTACCCGAAGCCTTACCCTCACCCGTCCCCTAATCCTAACTCGTACGCTAACACTAACCCGTACCCTAACACGTACGCTCACCCTAAGCCGTTGTCGTACCCTAACCTGTACCCTAAACCGTCCCCGTCCCCTAACCCTAACCCTAACCCTAACCCTAAACCTAACCCTTACCCGAAACCTTAGCCTCACCCGTCCCCTAATCCTAACCCGTACGCTAACACTAACCCGTACCCTAACACGTACGCTCACCCTAAACCGTTGTCGTACCCTAACCTGTACCCTAAACCGTCCCCGTCCCCTAACCCTAACCCTAACCCTAACCCTAACCCTAACCCATACCCGAAGCCTTACCCTCAACCGTCCCCTAATCCTAACCCGTACGCTAACACTAACCCGTACCCTAACACGTACGCTCACCCTAAACCGTTGTCGTACCCTAACCTGTACCCTAAACCGTCCCCTAACCCTAACCCTAACCCTAACCCTAACCCTAACCCTAAACCGTCCCCATCCCCTTCCCTAACCCTAACCCTAAGCCGAACCCTAACACTTACCCGAAGCCTTACCCTCACCCTTCCCCTAATCCTAACCCGTACGCTAACACTAACCCGTACCCTAACACTTACGCTCACTCGAAACCGTTGTCATACACTAACCTGTACCCTAAACCATCCCCGTGGCCTAACACTAACCCTAACCCGAACCCTAACCCTTACCTGAAGACTTACCCTCACCCGCCACATAATCCTAACCCGTACGCTAACACTAACCCGTACCCTAACACGTACGCTCACCCTAAACCGTTGTCGTACACTAACCTGTACCCTAAACCGTCCCCGTCCCCTAACCCTAACCCTAACCCTAACCCTAACCCTAACCCTTACCCGAAGCCTTACCCTCACCCGTCCCCTAATCCTAACACGTACGCTAACACTAACCCGTACCCTAACACGTACGCTCACCCTAAAACTTTTTCGTACCCTAACCTGTACCCTAAACCGACCCCGTCCCCGTCCCCTAACCCTAACCCTAACCCTAACCCTTACCCCAGGCCTTACCCTCACCCGTCCCCTAATCCTAACCCGTACGCTAACACTAACCCGTACCCTAACACGTACGCTCACCCTAAACCGTTGTTGTACCCTAACCTGTACCCTAAACTGTCCCCGTCCCCTAACCCTAAACCTAAACCTAACCCTAACCCTAACCCTTACCCGAAGCCTTACCCTCACCCGTCCCCTAATACTAACCCGTACGCTAACACTAACCCGTACCCTAACACGTACGCTCACCCTAAACCGTTGTCGTACCCTAACCTCTACCCTAAACCGTCCCCGTCCCCTAAACCTAACCCTAACCCTAATCCTAATCTTACCCGAAGCCTTACCCTCACCCGTCCCCTAATCCTAACCCGTAGGCTAACACTAACCCGTACCCTAACACGTACGCTCACCCTAAACCGTTGTCGTACCCTAACCTGTACCCTAAACCGTCCCCGTCCCTGAAACCTAACCCTAACCCTAACCCTAACCCTTACCCGAAGCCTTACCCTCACCCGTCCCCTAATCCTAACCCGTACGCTAACACTAAACCGTACCCTAACACGTACGCTCACCCTAAACCGTTGTCGTACCCTAACCTGTACCCTAAACCGTCCCCGTCCCCTAAACCTAACCCTAACCCTAACCCTAACCCTTACCCGAAGCCTTACTCTCACCCTTCCCCTAATCCTAACCCATACGCTGACACTAACCCGTACCCTAACACGTACGCTCACCCTAAACCGTTGTCGTACCCTAACCTGTACCCTAAACCGTCCCCGTCCCCGTCCCCGTTCCCTAACCCTAACCCTAACCCTTACCCGAAGCCTTACCCTCACCCGTCCCCTAATCCTAACCCGTACGCAAACACTAACCCGTACCCTAACACGTACGCTCACCCTAAAGCGTTGTCGTACCCTAACCTGTACCCTAAACCGTCCCCGTCCCCTAACCCTAACCCTAACCCTAACCCTAACCCTAACCCTTACCCGAAGCCTTACCCTCACCCGTCCCCTAATGCTAACCCGTACGCTAACACTAACCCGTACCCTAACACGTACGCTCACCCTAAACCGTTGTCGTACCCTAAACTGTACCCTAAACCGTCCCCGTCCCCTAACCCTAACCCTAACCCTAACCCTAACCCTTACCCGAAGCCTTACCCTCACCCGTCCCCTAATCCTAACCCGTACGCTAACACTAAAACGTACCCTAACACGTACGCTCACCCTAAACCGTTGTCGTACCCTAACCTGTACCCTAAACCGTCCCCGTCCCCTAACCCTAACCCTAACCCTAACCCTAACCCTAAGCCTTACCCGAAGCCTTACTCTCACCCTTCCCCTAATCCTAACCCATACGCTGACACTAACCCGTACCCTAACACGTACGCTCACCCTAAACCGTTGTCGTACCCTAACCTGTACCCTAAACCGTCCCCGTCCCCTAACCCTAACCCTAACCCTAACCCTAACCCTAACCCTTACCCGAAGCCTTAACCTCACCCGTCCCCTATTCCTAACACGTACGCTAACACTAACCCGTACCCTAACACGTACGCTCACCCTAAACCGTTGTCGTACCCTAACCTGTACCCTAAACCGTCCCCGTCCCCTAACCCTAACCCTAACCCTAACCCAAACCCTAACCCTTACCCAAAGCCTTACCCTCACCCGTCCCCTAATCCTAACCCGTACGCTAACACTAACCCATAACCTAACACGTACGCTCACCCTAAACCGTTGTCGTACCCTAAACTGTACCCTAAACGATCCCCGTCCACTAACCCTAACCCTAACCCTAACCCTAACCCTAACCCTAACCCTAACCCTTACCCGAAGCCTTACCCTCACCCGTCCCCTAAACCTAACTCGTACGCTAACACTAACCCGTACCCTAACACGTACGCTCACCCTAAGCCGTTGTCGTACCCTAACCTGTACCCTAAACCGTCCCCGTCCCCTAGCACTAACCCTAACCCTAACCCTAAACCTAACCCTTACCCGAAACCTTAGCCTCACCCGTCCCCTAATCCTAACCCGTACGCTAACACTAACCCGTACCCTAACACGTACGCTCACCCTAAACCGTTGTCGTACCCTAACCTGTACCCTAAACCGTCCCCGTCCCCTAACCCTAACCCTAACCCTAACCCTAACCCTAACCCCTACCCGAAGCCTTACCCTCAACCGTCCCCTAATCCTAACCCGTACGCTAACACTAACCCGTACCCTAACACGTACGCTCACCCTAAACCGTTGTCGTACCCTAACCTGTACCCTAAACCGTCCCCTAACCCTAACCCTAACCCTATCCCTAACCCTAACCCTAAACCGTCCCCATCCCCTTCCCTAACCCTAACCCTAAGCCGAACCCTAACACTTACCCGAAGCCTTACACTCACCCGTCCCCTAATCCTAACCCGTACGCTAACACTAACCCATACCCTAACACTTACGCTCACTCTAAACCGTTGTCATACACTAACCTGTACCCTAAACCGTCCCCGTGGCCTAACGCTAACCCTAACCCGAACCCTAACCCTTACCTGAAGACTTACCCTCACCCTTCCCCTAATCCTAACCCGTACGCTAACACTAACCCGTACCCTAACACTTACGCTCACTCGAAACCGTTGTCATACACTAACCTGTACCCTAAACCATCCCCGTGGCCTAACACTAACCCTAACCCGAACCCTAACCCTTACCTGAAGACTTACCCTCACCCGCCACATAATCCTAACCCGTACGCTAACACTAACCCGTACCCTAACACGTACGCTCACCCTAAACCGTTGTCGTACACTAACCTGTACCCTAAACCGTCCCCGTCCCCTAACCCTAACCCTAACCCTAACCCTAACCCTAACCCTTACCCGAAGCCTTACCCTCACCCGTCCCCTAATCCTAACACGTACGCTAACACTAACCCGTACCCTAACACGTACGCTCACCCTAAAACTTTTTCGTACCCTAACCTGTACCCTAAACCGACCCCGTCCCCGTCCCCTAACCCTAACCCTAACCCTAACCCTTACCCCAGGCCTTACCCTCACCCGTCCCCTAATCCTAACCCGTACGCTAACACTAACCCGTACCCTAACACGTACGCTCACCCTAAACCGTTGTTGTACCCTAACCTGTACCCTAAACTGTCCCCGTCCCCTAACCCTAAACCTAAACCTAACCCTAACCCTAACCCTTACCCGAAGCCTTACCCTCACCCGTCCCCTAATACTAACCCGTACGCTAACACTAACCCGTACCCTAACACGTACGCTCACCCTAAACCGTTGTCGTACCCTAACCTCTACCCTAAACCGTCCCCGTCCCCTAAACCTAACCCTAACCCTAATCCTAATCTTACCCGAAGCCTTACCCTCACCCGTCCCCTAATCCTAACCCGTAGGCTAACACTAACCCGTACCCTAACACGTACGCTCACCCTAAACCGTTGTCGTACCCTAACCTGTACCCTAAACCGTCCCCGTCCCTGAAACCTAACCCTAACCCTAACCCTAACCCTTACCCGAAGCCTTACCCTCACCCGTCCCCTAATCCTAACCCGTACGCTAACACTAAACCGTACCCTAACACGTACGCTCACCCTAAACCGTTGTCGTACCCTAACCTGTACCCTAAACCGTCCCCGTCCCCTAAACCTAACCCTAACCCTAACCCTAACCCTTACCCGAAGCCTTACTCTCACCCTTCCCCTAATCCTAACCCATACGCTGACACTAACCCGTACCCTAACACGTACGCTCACCCTAAACCGTTGTCGTACCCTAACCTGTACCCTAAACCGTCCCCGTCCCCGTCCCCGTTCCCTAACCCTAACCCTAACCCTTACCCGAAGCCTTACCCTCACCCGTCCCCTAATCCTAACCCGTACGCAAACACTAACCCGTACCCTAACACGTACGCTCACCCTAAAGCGTTGTCGTACCCTAACCTGTACCCTAAACCGTCCCCGTCCCCTAACCCTAACCCTAACCCTAACCCTAACCCTAACCCTTACCCGAAGCCTTACCCTCACCCGTCCCCTAATGCTAACCCGTACGCTAACACTAACCCGTACCCTAACACGTACGCTCACCCTAAACCGTTGTCGTACCCTAAACTGTACCCTAAACCGTCCCCGTCCCCTAACCCTAACCCTAACCCTAACCCTAACCCTTACCCGAAGCCTTACCCTCACCCGTCCCCTAATCCTAACCCGTACGCTAACACTAAAACGTACCCTAACACGTACGCTCACCCTAAACCGTTGTCGTACCCTAACCTGTACCCTAAACCGTCCCCGTCCCCTAACCCTAACCCTAACCCTAACCCTAACCCTAAGCCTTACCCGAAGCCTTACTCTCACCCTTCCCCTAATCCTAACCCATACGCTGACACTAACCCGTACCCTAACACGTACGCTCACCCTAAACCGTTGTCGTACCCTAACCTGTACCCTAAACCGTCCCCGTCCCCTAACCCTAACCCTAACCCTAACCCTAACCCTAACCCTTACCCGAAGCCTTAACCTCACCCGTCCCCTATTCCTAACACGTACGCTAACACTAACCCGTACCCTAACACGTACGCTCACCCTAAACCGTTGTCGTACCCTAACCTGTACCCTAAACCGTCCCCGTCCCCTAACCCTAACCCTAACCCTAACCCAAACCCTAACCCTTACCCAAAGCCTTACCCTCACCCGTCCCCTAATCCTAACCCGTACGCTAACACTAACCCATAACCTAACACGTACGCTCACCCTAAACCGTTGTCGTACCCTAAACTGTACCCTAAACGATCCCCGTCCACTAACCCTAACCCTAACCCTAACCCTAACCCTAACCCTAACCCTAACCCTTACCCGAAGCCTTACCCTCACCCGTCCCCTAAACCTAACTCGTACGCTAACACTAACCCGTACCCTAACACGTACGCTCACCCTAAGCCGTTGTCGTACCCTAACCTGTACCCTAAACCGTCCCCGTCCCCTAGCACTAACCCTAACCCTAACCCTAAACCTAACCCTTACCCGAAACCTTAGCCTCACCCGTCCCCTAATCCTAACCCGTACGCTAACACTAACCCGTACCCTAACACGTACGCTCACCCTAAACCGTTGTCGTACCCTAACCTGTACCCTAAACCGTCCCCGTCCCCTAACCCTAACCCTAACCCTAACCCTAACCCTAACCCCTACCCGAAGCCTTACCCTCAACCGTCCCCTAATCCTAACCCGTACGCTAACACTAACCCGTACCCTAACACGTACGCTCACCCTAAACCGTTGTCGTACCCTAACCTGTACCCTAAACCGTCCCCTAACCCTAACCCTAACCCTATCCCTAACCCTAACCCTAAACCGTCCCCATCCCCTTCCCTAACCCTAACCCTAAGCCGAACCCTAACACTTACCCGAAGCCTTACACTCACCCGTCCCCTAATCCTAACCCGTACGCTAACACTAACCCATACCCTAACACTTACGCTCACTCTAAACCGTTGTCATACACTAACCTGTACCCTAAACCGTCCCCGTGGCCTAACGCTAACCCTAACCCGAACCCTAACCCTTACCTGAAGACTTACCCTCACCCGCCACATAATCCTAACCCGTACGCTAACACTAACCCGTACCCTAACACGTACGCTCACCCTAAACCGTTGTCGTACACTAACCTGTACCCTAAACCGTCCCCGTCCCCTAACCCTAACCCTAACCCTAACCCTAACCCTAACCCTTACCCGAAGCCTTACCCTCACCTGTCCCCTAATCCTAACCCGTACGCTAACACTAACCCGTACCCTAACACGTACGCTCACCCTAAAATTTTTTCGTACCCTAACCTGTACCCTAAACCGTCCCCGTCCCCGTCCCCTAACCCTAACCCTAACCCTAACCCTTACGCCAGGCCTTACCCTCACCCGTCCCCTAATCCTAACCCGTACGCTAACACTAACCCGTACCCTAACACGTACGCTCACCCTAAACCGTTGTTGTACCCTAACCTGTACCCTAAACTGTCCCCGTCCCCTAACCCTAAACCTAAACCTAACCCTAACCCTAACCCTTACCCAAAGCCTTACCCTCACCCGTCCCCTAATACTAACCCGTACGCTAACACTAACCCGTACCCTAACACGTACGCTCACTCTAAACCGTTGTCGTACCCTAACCTCTACCCTAAACCGTCCCCGTCCCCTAAACCTAACCCTAACCCTAACCCTAACCTTACCCGAAGCCTTACCCTCACCCGTCCCCTAATCCTAACCCGTAGGCTAACACTAACCCGTACCCTAACACGTACGCTCACCCTAAACCGTTGTCGTACCCTAACCTGTACCCTAAACCGTCCCCGTCCCCTAAACCTAACCCTAGCCCTAACCCTAACCCTTACCCGAAGCCTTACCCTCACCCGTCCCCTAATTCTAACCCGTACGCTAACACTAAACCGTACCCTAACACGTACGCTCACCCTAAACCGTTGTCGTACCCTAACCTGTACCCTAAACCGTCCCCGTCCCCTAACCCTAACCCTAACCCTAACCCTAACCCTTACCCGAAGCCTTACTCTCACCCTTCCCCTAATCCTAACCCATACGCTGACACTAACCCGTACCCTAACACGTACGCTCACCCTAAACCGTTGTCGTATCCTAACCTGTACCCTAAACCGTCCCCGTCCCCGTCCCCGTTCCCTAACCCTAACCCTAACCCTTACCCGAAGCCTTACCCTCACCCGTCCCCTAATCCTAACCCGTACGCAAACACTAACCCGTACCCTAACACGTACGCTCACCCTAAAGTGTTGTCGTACCCTAACCTGTACCCTAAACCGTCCCCGTCCCCTAACCCTAACCCTAACCCTAACCCTAACCCTAACCCTTACCCGAAGCCTTACCCTCACCCGTCCCCTAATGCTAACCCGTACGCTAACACTAACCCGTACCCTAACACGTACGCTCACCCTAAACCGTTGCCGTACCCTAAACTGTACCCTCAACCGTCCCCGTCCCCTAACCCTAACCCTAACCCTAACCCTAACCCTTACCCGAAGCCTTACCCTCACCCGTCCCCTAATCCTAACCCGTACGCTAACACTAAAACGTACCCTAACACGTACGCTCACCCTAAACCGTTGTCGTACCCTAACCTGTACCCTAAACCGTCCCCGTCCCCTAACCCTAACCCTAACCCTAACCCTAACCCTAAACCTTACCCGAAGCCTTACTCTCACCCTTCCCCTAATCCTAACCCATACGCTGACACTAACCCGTACCCTAACACGTACGCTCACCCTAAACCGTTGTCGTACCATAACCTGTACCCTAAACCGTCCCCGTCCCCTAACCCTAACCCTAACCCTAACCCTAACCCTAACCCTTACCCGAAGCCTTACCCTCACCCGTCCCCTATTCCTAACACGTACGCTAACACTAACCCGTACCCTAACACGTACGCTCACCCTAAACCGTTGTCGTACCCTAATCTGTACCCTAAACCGTCCCCGTCCCCTAACCCTAACCCTAACCCTAACCCAAACCCTAACTCTTACCCAAAGCCTTACCCTCACCCGTCCCCTAATCCTAACCCGTACGCTAACACTAACCCATACCCTAACACGTACGCTCACCCTAAACCGTTGTCGTACCCTAAACTGTACCCTAAACCGTCCCCGTCCACTAACCCTAACCCTAACCCTAACCCTAACCCTAACCCTAACCCTAACCCTTACCCGAAGCCTTACCCTCACCCGTCCCCTAATCCTAACCCTTACGCTAACACTAACACGTACCCTAACACGTACGCTCACCCTAAACCGTTGTCGTACCCTAACTTGTACCCTAAACCGTCCCCGTCCCCTAACCCTAACCCTAACCCTAACCCTAACCCTAACCCTTACGCGAAGCCTTACCCTCACCCGTCCCCTAATCCTAACCCGTACGCTAACACTAACCCGTACCCTAACACGTACGCTCACTCTAAACCGTTGTCGTACCCTAACCTGTACCCTAAACCGTCCCCGTCCCCTAACACTAACCCTAACCCGAACCCTAACCCTTACCTGAAGACTTACCCTCACCCGCCACCTAATCCTAACCCGTACGCTAACACTAACCCGTACCCTAACACGTACGCTCACCCTAAACCGTTGTCGTACACTAACCTGTAACCTAAACCGTCCCCGTCCCCTAACCCTAACCCTAACCCTAACCCTAACCCTAAACCTTACCCGAAGCCTTACCCTCACCCGTCCCCTAATCCTAACCCGTACGCTAACACTAACCCGTACCCTAACACGTACGCTCACCCTAAAACTTTTTCGTACCCTAACCTGTACCCTAAACCGTCCCCGTCCCCGTCCCCTAACCCTAACCCTAACCCTAACCCTAACCCTTACCCGAAGCCTTACCCTCACCCGTCCCCTAGTCCTAACCCGTACGCTAACACTAACCCGTACCCTAACACGTACGCTCACCCTAAACCGTTGTCGTACCCTAACCTGTACCCTAAACCGTGCCCGTCCCCGTCCCCTAACCCTAAACCTAACCCTAACCCTAACCCTTACCCGAAGCCTTACCCTCACCCGTCCCCTAATCCTAACCTGTACGCTAACACTAACCCGTACCCTAACACGTACGCTCACCCTAAACCGTTGTCGTACCCTAACCTGTACCCTAAACCGTTCCCGTCCCCTAAGCCTAACCCTAACCCTAACCCTAACCCTTACCCGAAGCCTTACCATCACCCGTCCCCTAATCCTAACCCGTACGCTAACACTAACCCGTACCCTAACACGTACGCTCACCCTAAACCGTTGTCGTACCCTAACCTGTACCTAAACCGTCCCCGGCCCCTAACCGTAACCCTAACCCTAACCCTAACCCTAACCCTTACCCGAAGCCTTACCCTCACCCGTCCCCTAATCCTAACTCGTACGCTAACACTAACCCGTACCATAACACGTACGCTCACCCTAAGCCGTTGTCGTACCCTAACCTGTACCCTAAACCGTCCCCGTCCCCTAACCCTAACCCTAACCCTAACCCTAAACCTAACCCTTACCCGAAACCTTAGCCTCACCCGTCCCCTAATCCTAACCCGTACGCTAACACTAACCCGTACCCTAACACGTACGCTCACCCTAAACCGTTGTCGTACCCTAACCTGTACCCTAAACCGTCCCCGTCCCCTAACCCTAACCCTAACCCTAACCCTAACCCTAACCCCTACCCGAAGCCTTACCTCACCCGTCCCCTAATCCTAACCCGTACGCTAACAATAACGCGTATCCTAACACGTACGCTCACCCTAAACCGTTGTCGTACCCTAACCTGTACCCTAAACTGTCCCCGTCCCCTAAATCTAACCCTAACCCTAACCCTAACCCTAACCTTTACCCGAAGCCTTACCCTCACCCGTCCCCTAATCCTAAACCGTACGCTAACACTAACCCGTACCCTAACACATACGCTCACCCAAAACCGTTGTTGTACCCTAACCTGTACCCTAAACCGTCCCCGTCCCCTAACCCTAACCCTATCATTAACCCTAACCCTTACCCGAAGCCTTACCCTCACCCGTCCCCTAATCCTAACCCGTACGCTAACACTAACCCGTACCCTAACACGTACGCTCACCCTAAACCGTTGTCGTACCCTAACCTGTACCCTAAACCGTCCCCGTCCCCTAACCCTAACCCTAACCCTAACCCTTACCCGAAGCCTTACCCTCACCCGTCCCCTAATCCTAACCCGCACGCTAACACTAACCCGTACCCTAACACGTACGCTCACCCTAAACTGTTGTCGTACCCTAACCGGTACCCTAAACCGTCCCCGTCCGCTAACCCTAACCCTAACCTTAACCCTAACCCTAACCCTTACCCGAAGCCTTACCCTCACCCGTTCCCTAATCCTAACCCGTATGCTAACACTAACCCGTACCCTAACACGTACGCTCACCCTAAACCGTTGTCATACCCTAACTTGTACCCTAAACCGTCCCCGTCCCCTAACCCTAACACTAACCCTAACCTTAACCCTAACCCTTACCCGAAGACTTACCCTCAACCGTCCCCTAATCCTAACACGTACGCTAACACTAACCCATACCCTAACACGTACGCTCACCCTAATCCGTTGTCGTACCCTAACCTGTACCCTAAACCTTCCCCGTCCCCTAACCCTAACCCTAAACCTAACCCTAACCGTAACCCTTACCCGAAGCCTTACCCTCACCTGTCCCCTAATCCTAACCCGTACGCTGACACTAACCCATACCCTAACACGTACGCTCACCCTAAACCGTTGTCGTACCCTGACCTGTACCCTAAACCGTCCCCGTCCCCTAACCCTAACCCTAACCCTAACCCGAACCCTTACCCAAAGCCTTACCCTCACCCGTCACCTAATCCTAACCCGTACGCTAACACTAACCCGTACCCTAACACGTACGCTCACCCTAAACCGTTGTCGTACCCTAACCTGTACCCTAAACCGTCCCCGTCCCCGTCCCCTAACCCTAACCCGAACCCTAAACCTAACCCTTACCCGAAGCCTTACCCTCACCCGTCCCCTAATCCTAACCCGTACGCTAACACTAACCCATACCCTAACACGTACGCTCACCCTAAACTTTTGTCGTACCCTAACCTGTACCCTAAACTTTCCCCGTCCCTGTCCCCGTCCCCTAACCCTAACCCTAACCCTAAACCTTACCCGAAGCCTTACCCTCACCCGTACCCTAATCCTAACCCGTACGTTAACACTAACCCATACCCTAACACGTACGCTCTCCCTAAACCGTTGTCGTACCCTAACCTGTACCCTAAAACGTCCCCGTCCCCTAACCCTAACCCTAACCCTAACCCTTACCCGAAGCCTTACCCTCACCCGTCCCCTAATCCTAAACCGTACGCTAACACTAACCCGTACCCTAACACGTATGCTCAACCTAAACCGTTGTCGTACACTAACCTGTACCCTAAACCGTCCCCGTCCCCTAACCCTAACCCTAACCCTAACCCTAACCCTTACCCGAAGCCTTACCCTCACCCGTCCCCTAATCCTAACCCGTACGCTAACACTAACCCGTACCCTAACACGTACGCTCACCCTAAACCGTTGTCGTACCCTAACCTGTACCCTAAACCGTCCCCGCCCCCTAACCCTAACCCTAACCCTAACCCTAACCCTAAACCTAACCCTTACCCGAAGCCTTACCCTCACCCGTCCCCTAATCCTAACCCGTACGCTAACACTAACCTGTACCCTAACACGTACGCTCACCCTAAACCGTTGTCGTACCCTAACCTGTACCCTAAACCGTCCCCGTCCCCTAACCCTAACCCTAACCCTTACCCTCACCCGCCCCCTAATCCTAACCCGTAGGCTAACACTAACCCGTACCCTAACACGTACGCTCACCCTAAACCGTTGTCGTACCCTAAACTGTACCCTAAACCGTCCCCGTCCCCGTCCCCTAACCCTAACCCTAACCCTAACCCTAAACCTTGCCCGAAGCCTTACCCTCACCCGTCCCCTAATCCTAACCCGTACGCTAACACTAACCCGTACCCTAACACGTACGCTCACCCTACACCGTTCTCGTACCCTAACCTGTACCCTAAACCGTCCCCGTCCCCGTCCCCTAACCCTAACCCTAACCCTAACCCTAACAATTACCCGAAGCCTTACCCTCACCTGTCTCCAAATCCTAACCCGTACGCTAACACTAACCCGTACCCTAACACGTACGCTCACCCTAAACAGTTGTCGTACACTAACCTGTACCCTAAACCGTCCCCATCCCCTAACCCTAACCCTAACCCTAACCCTAACCTTTACCCGAAGCCTTAACCTCTCCCGTCCCCTAATCCTAACCGTACGCTAACACTAACCCGTACCCTAACACGTAGGCTCACCCTAAACCGTTGTCGTACACTAACCTGTACCCTAAACCGTCCCCGTCCCCTAACCCTAACCCTAAACCTAACCCTAACCCTAACCCGAAGCCTTACCCTCACCCGTCCCCTAATCCTAACCCGTAGGCTAACACTAACCCGTACCCTAACACGTACGCTCACCCTAAACCGTTGTCGTACCCTAACCTGTACCCTAAACCGTCCCCGTCCCCGTCCCCTAACCCTAACCCTAACCCTAACCCTAACCCTTACCCGAAGCCTTACCCTCACCCGTCCCCTAATCCTAACCCGTACGCTTACACTAACCCGTACCCTAACACGTACGCTCACCCTACACCGTTCTCGTACCCTAACCTGTAGCCTAAACCGTCCCCGTCCCCGTCCCCTAAACCTAACCCTAACCCTAACCCTAACCCTAACACTTACCCGAAGCCTTACCCTCACCTGTCTCCAAATCCTAACCCGTACGCTAACACTAACCCGTACCCTAACACGTACGCTCACCCTAAACAGTTGTCGTACCCTAACCTGTATCCTAAACCGTCCCCATCCCCTAACCCTAACTCTAACCCTAACCCTAACCTTTACCCGAAGCCTTACCCTCTCCCGTCCCATAATCCTAACCGTACGCTAACACTAACCCGTACCCTAACACGTACGCTCACCCTAAACCGTTGTTTTACCCTAACCTGTACCCTAAACCGTCCCCGTCCCCGTCCCCTAACCCTAACCCTAACCCTAAACCTAACCCTTACCCGAAGCCTTACCCTCACCCGTCCCCTAATCCTAACCCGTACGCTAACACTAACCCGTACCCTAACACGTACGCTCACCCTAAACCGTTGTCGTACCCTAACCTGTACCCTAAACTTTCCCCGTCCCCGTCCCCGTCCCCTAACCCTAACCCTAACCCTAAACCTTACCCGAAGCCTTACCCTCACCCGTACCCTAATCCTAACCCGTACGTTAACTCTAACCCATACCCTAACACGTACGCTCTCCCTAAACCATTGTCGTACCCTAACCTGTACCCTAAAACGTCCCCGTCACCTAACCCTAACCCTAACCCTAACCCTAACCCTAACCCTTACCCGAAGCCTTACCCTCACCCGTCCCCTAATCCTAACCCGTACGCTAACACTAACCCGTACCCTATCACGTATGCTCACCCTAAACCGTTGTCGTACACTAACCTGTACCCTAAACCGTCCCCGTCCCCGTCCCCTAACCCTAACCCTAACCCTAACCCTTACCCGAGGCCTTACCCTCACCCGTCCCCTAATCCTAACTCGTACGCTAACACTAACCCGTACCCTAACACGTACGCTCACCCTAAACCGTTGTTGTACCCTAACCTGTACCCTAAACCGTCCCCGTCCCCTAACCCTAAACCTAAACCAAACCCTAACCCTAAACCTTACCCGAAGCCTTACCTTCACCCGTCCCCTAATACTAACCCGTACGCTAAAACTAACCCGTACCCTAACACGTACGCTCACCCTAAACCGTTGTCGTACCCTAACCTCTACCCTAAACCGTCCCCGTCCCCTAAACCTAACCCTAACCCTAACCTTAACCTTACCCGAAGCCTTACCCTCACCCGTCCCCTAATCCTAACCCGTACACTAACACTAACCCGTACCCTAACACGTACGCTCACCCTAAACCGTTGTCGTAACCTAACCTGTACCCTAAACCGTCCCCGTCCCCTAACCCTAACCCTAACCCTAACCCTTACCCGAAGCCTTACCCTCACTCGTCCCCTAATCCTAACCCGTACGCTAACACTAAACCGTACCCTAACACGTACGCTCACCCTAAACCGTTGTCGTACCCTAACCTTTACCCTAAACCGTCCCCGTCCCCTAACCCTAACCCTAACCCTAACCCTTACCCTACCCCTTACCCGAAGCCTTACTCTCACCCTTCCCCTAAACCTAACCCATACGCTGACACTAACCCGTACCCTAACACGTACGCTCACCCTAAACCGTTGTTGTACCCTAACCTGTACCCTAAACCGTCCCCGTCCCCGTCCCCGTCCCCTAACCCTAACCCTAACCCTTACCCGATGCCTTACCCTCACCCGTCCCCTAATCCTAACCCGTACGCAAACACTAACCCGTACCCTAACACGTACGCTCACCCTAAACCGTTGTCGTACACTAACCTGTACCCAAAACCGTCCCCGTCCCCTAACCCTAACCCTAACCCTAACCCTAACCCTAACCCTTACCTGAAGCCTTACCCTCACCCGTCCCCTAATCCTAACCCGTACGCTAACACTAACCCGTACCCTAACACGTACGCTCACCCTAAACCGTTGTCATACCCTAACCTGTACCCTAAACCGTCCCCGTCCCCTAACCCTAACCCTAACCCTAACCCTTACCCGAAGCCTTACCCTCACCCGTCCCCTAATCCTAACCCGTACGCTAACACTAAACCGTACCCTAACACGTACGCTCACCCTAAACCGTTGTCGTACCCTAACCTGTACCCTAAACCGTCCCCGTCCCCTAACCCTAACCCTAACCCTAACCCTAACCCTAACCCTTACCCGAAGCCTTACCCTCACCCGTCCCCTAATCCTAACCCATAGGCTAACACTAACCCGTACCCTAACACGTACGCTCACCCTAAACCTTTGTCGTACCCTAACCTGTACCCTAAACCGTCCCCGTCCCCTAACCCTAACCCTAACCCTAACCCTAACCCTTACCCGAAGCCTTACCCTCACCCGTCCCCTAATCCTAACCCGTACGCTAACAATAACCCGTACCCTAACACGTACGCTCACCCTAAACCGTTGTCGTACCCTAACCTGTACCCTAAACTGTCCCCGTCCCCTAAATCTAACCCTAACCCTAACCCTAACCCTAACCCTTACCCGAAGCCTTACCCTCACCCGTCCCCTAATCCTAACCCGTACGCTAACACTAACCCGTACCCTAACACATACGCTCACCCTAAACCGTTGTTGTACCCTAACCTGTACCCTAAACCGTCCCCGTCCCCTAACCCTAACCCTAACATTAACCCTAACCCTTACCCGAAGCCCTACCCTCACCCGTCCCCTAATCCTAACCCGTACGCTAACACTAACCCGTACCCTAACACGTACGCTCACCCTACACCGTTGTCGTACCCTAACCTGTACCCTAAACCGTCCCCGTCCCCTAACCCTAACCCTAACCCTAACCCTAACCCTTACCCGAAGCCTTACCCTCACCCGTCCCCTAATCCTAACCCGTAGGCTAACACTAACCCATACCCTAACACGTACGCTCACCCTAAATCGTTGTCTTACCCTAACCGGTACCCTAAACCCTCCCCGTCCCCTAACCCTAACCCTAACCCTAACCCTAACCCTAACCCTTACCCGAAGCCTTACCCTCACCCGTCCCCTAATCCTAACCCGTACGCTAACACTACCCCGAACCTTAACACGTATGCTCACCCTAAACCGTTGTCGTACCCTAACCTGTACCCTAAACCGTCCCCGTCCCCTAACCCTAACCCTAACCCTAACCTTAACCCTAACCCTTACCCGAAGCCTTACCCTCACCCGTCCCCTAATCCTAACCCGTACGCTAACACTAACCCGTACCCTAACACGTATGCTCACCCTAAACCGTTGTCGTACCCTAACCTGTACCTTAAACCGTCCCCGTCCCCTAACCCTAACCCTAACCCTAACCCTAACCCTTACCCGAAGCCTTACCCTCACCCGTCCCCTAATCCTAACCCGTACGCTAACACTAACCCATAACCTAACACGTACGCTCACCCTAAACCGTTGTCGTACCCTAACCTGTAACCTAAACCTTCCCCATCCCCTAACCCTAACCCTAACCCTAACCCTAACCCTAAACCTTACCCGAAGCCTTACCCTCACCCGTCCCCCTAATCCTAACCCGTACGCTAACACTAAACCTTACCCTGACACGTACGCTCACCCTAAACCCTTGTCGTACCCTAACCTGTACCCTAAACCGTCCCCGTCCCCTAACCCTAACCCTAACCCTAACCCTATCCCTTACCCGAAGCCTTACCCTCACCCGTCCTCTAATCCTAACCCGTACGCTAACACTAACCCGTACCCTAACACGTACGCCCACCCTAAACCGTTGTCGTACCCTAACCTGTACCCTAAAGCGTCCCCGTCCCCTAACCCTAACCCTAACCCTAATCGTAACCCTTACCCGAAGCCCTACCCTCACCCGTCACCTAATCCTAACCCGTACGCTAATACTAACCCGTACGCTAACACGTACGCTCACCCTAAACCGTTGTCGTACCCTAACCTGTACCCTAAACCGTCCCCGTCCCCGTCCCCTAACCCTAACCCTAACCCTAAACCTTACCCTTACCCAGAGCCTTACCCTCACCCTTCCCCTAATCCTAACCCGTACGCTAACACTAACCCGTACCCTAACACGTATGCTCACCCTAAACCGTTGTCGTACCCTAACCTGTACCCTAAACCGTCCCCGTCCCCGTCCCCTAACCCTAACCCTTACCCGAAGCCTTACACTCACCCGTCCACTAATCCTAAACCGTTCGCTAACACTAACCCGTACCCTAACACGTGCGCTCACCCAAAACCGTTGTCGTACCCTAACCTGTACCCTAAACCGTCCCCGTCCCCTAACCCTAACCCTAACCCTAACCCTAACCCTTACCCGAAGCCTTACCCTCACCCGTCCCCTAATCCTAACCCAAACGCTAACACTAACCCGTACCCTAACATGTACGCTCACCCTAAACCGTTGTCGTACCGTAACCTGTACCCTAAACCGTCCCCGTCTCCTAACCCTAACCCTAACCCTAACCCTAACCCTAACCCTTACCCGAAGCCTTACCCGCACCCGTCCCTTAATCCTAACCCGTACGCTAACACTGACCCGTACCCTAACACGTACGCTCACCCTAAAACGTTGTCGTACCCTAACCTGTACACTAAACCGTCCCCGTCCCCTAATCCTAACCCTAACCCTAACCCTAACCCTAACCCTTACCCGAAGCCTTACCCTCACCCGTCCCCTAATCCTAACCGGTAGGCTAACACTAACCCGTACCCTAACACGTACGCTCACCCTAAACCGTTGTCGGACACTAACCGGTACCCTAAACCGTCCCCGTCCGCTAACCCTAACCCTAACCTTAACCCTAACCCTAACACTTACCCGAAGCCTTACCCTCACCCGTCCCCTAATCCTAACCCGTATGCTAACACTACCCCGTACCCTAACACGAACGCTCACCCTAAACCGTTGTCATACCCTAACATGTACCCTAAACCGTCCCCGTCCCCTAACCCTAACACTAACCCTAACCTTAACCCTAACCCTTACCCGAAGACTTACCCTCACCCGTCCCATAATCCTAAGCCGTACGCTAACACTAACCCATACCCTAACACGTACGCTCACCCTAATCCGTTGTCGTACACTAACCTGTACCCTAAACCTTCCCCGTCCCCTAACCCTAACCCTAAACCTAACCCTAACCCTAACCCTTACCCGAAGCCTTACCCTCACCCGTCCCCTAATCCTAACCCGTACGCTGACACTAACCCATACCCTAACACGTACGCTCACACTAAACCGTTGTCGTACCCTAACCTGTACCCTAAACCGTCCCCGTCTCCTAACCCTAACCCTAACCCTAACCCTAACCCTTACCCGAAGCCTTACCCTCACCCGTCACCTAATCCTAACCCGTACGCTAACACTAACCCGTACCCTAACACGTACGCTCACCCTAAACCATTGTCGTACCCTAACCTGTACCCTAAACTTTCCCCGTCCCCGTCCCCGTCCCCTAAACCTAACCCTAACCTTAAACCTTACCCGAAGCCTTACCCTCACCCGTACCCTAATCCTAACCCGTACGTTAACACTAACCCATACCCTAACACGTACGCTCTCCCTAAACCGTTGTCGTACCCTAACCTGTACCCTAAAACGTCCCCGTCCCCTAACCCTAACCCTAACCCTAACCCTAACCCTTACCCGAAGCCTTACCCTCACCCGTCCCCTAATCCTAACCCGTACGCTAACACTAACCCGTACCCTAACACGTATGCTCACCCTAAACCGTTGTCGTACACTAACCTGTACCCTAAACCGTCCCCGTCCCCTAACCCTAACCCTAACCCTAACCCTAACCCTTACCCGAAGCCTTACCCTCACCCGTCCGCTAATCCTAACCCGTACGCTAACACTAACCCGTACCCTAACACGTACGCTCACCCTAAACCGTTGTCGTACCCTAACCTGTACCCTAAACCGTCCCCATCCCCTAACCCTAACCCTAACCCTAACCCTAACCTTTACCCGAAGCCTTACCCTCTCCCGTCCCCTAATCCTAACCGTACGCTAACACTAACCCGTACCCTAACACGTACGCTCACCCTAAACCGTTGTCGTACACTAACCTGTACCCTAAACCGTCCCCGTCCCCTAACCCTAACCCTAAACCTAACCCTAACCCTAACCCGAAGCCTTACCCTCACCCGTCCCCTAATCCTAACCCGTAGGCTAACACTAACCCGTACCCTAACACGTACGCTCACCCTAAACCGTTGTCGTACCCTAACCTGTACCCTAAACCGTCCCCGTCCCCGTCCCCGTCCCCTAACCCTAACCCTAACCCTAACTCTTACCCGAAGCCTTACCCTCACCCGTCCCCTAATCCTAACCCGTACGCTAACACTAACCCGTACCCTAACACGTACGCTCACCCTACACCGTTCTCGTACCCTAACCTGTACCCTAAACCGTCCCCGTCCCCGTCCCCTAACCCTAACCCTAACCCTAACCCTAACACTTACCCGAAGCCTTACCCTCACCTGTCTCCAAATCCTAACCCGTACGCTAACACTAACCCGTACCCTAACACGTACGCTCACCCTAAACAGTTGTCGTACCCTAACCTGTACCCTAAACCGTTCCCATCCCCTAACCCTAACCCTAACCCTAACCCTAACCTTTACCCAAAGCCTTACCCTCTCCCGTCCCCTAATCCTAACCGTACGCTAACACTAACCCATACCCTAACACGTACGCTCACCCTAAACCGTTGTCGTACACTAACCTGTACCCTAAACCGTCCCCGTCCCCTAACCCTAACCCTAAACGTAACCCTAACCCTAACCCTTACCCGAAGCCTTACCCTCACCCGTCCCCTAATCCTAACCCGTACGCTAACAATAACCGTACCCTAACACGTACGCTCATCCTAAACCGTTGTCGTACCCTAACCTGTACCCTAAACTGTCCCCGTTCCCTAACCCTAACCCTAACCCTAACCCTAACCCTTACCCGAAGCCTTACCCTCATCCGTCCCCTAATCCTAACCCGTACGCTAACACTAACCCGTACCCTAACACGTACGCTCACCCTAAAGAGTTGTTGTACCCTAACCTGTACCCTAAACCGTCCCCGTCCCCTAACCCTAACCCTAACCCTAACCCTAAGCCTTACCCGAAGCCTTACCCTCACCCGTCCCCTAATCCTAACCCGTACGCTAACACTAACCCGTACCCTAACACGTACGCTCACCCTAAACCGTTGACGTACACTAACCTGTACCCTAAACCGTCCCCGTCCCCGTCCACGTCCCCTAACCCTAACCCTAACCCTAACCCTTACCCGAAGCCTTACCCTCACCCGTCCCCTAATCCTAACCCGTACGCTAACACTAAACCGTACCCTAACACGTACGATCACCCTAAACCGTTGTCGTACCATAACCTGTACCCTAAACCGTCCCCGTCCCCTAACCCTAACCCTAAACCTAACCCTAACCCTAACCCTTACCCGAAGCCTTACCCTCACCCGTCACCTAATCCTAACCCGTACGCTAACACTAACCCGTACCCTAACACGTACGCTCACCCTAAACTGTTGTCGTACCCTAACCTGTACCCTAAACTTTCCCCGTCCCCGTCCCCGTCCCCTAAACCTAACCCTAACCTTAAACCTTACCCGAAGCCTTACCCTCACCCGTACCCTAATCCTAACCCGTACGTTAACACTAACCCATACCCTAACACGTACGCTCTCCCTAAACCGTTGTCGTACCCTAACCTGTACCCTAAAACGTCCCCGTCCCCGTCCCCTAACCCTAACCCTAACCCTAACCCTTACCCGAAGCCTTACCCTCACCCGTCCCCTAATCCTAACCCGTACGCTAACACTAACCCGTACCCTAACACGTATGCTCACCCTAAACCGTTGTCGTACACTAACCTGTACCCTAAACCGTCCCCGTCCCCTAACCCTAACCCTAACCCTAACCCTAACCCTTACCCGAAGCCTTACCCTCACCCGTCCCCTAATCCTAACCCGTACGCTAACACTAACCCGTACCCTAACACGTACGCTCACCCTAAACCGTTGTCGTACCCTAACCTGTACCCTAAACCGTCCCCATCCCCTAACCCTAACCCTAACCCTAACCCTAACCTTTACCCGAAGCCTTACCCTCTCCCGTCCCCTAATCCTAACCGTACGCTAACACTAACCCGTACCCTAACACGTACGCTCACCCTAAACCGTTGTCGTACACTAACCTGTACCCTAAACCGTCCCCGTCCCCTAACCCTAACCCTAAACCTAACCCTAACCCTAACCCGAAGCCTTACCCTCACCCGTCCCCTAATCCTAACCCGTAGGCTAACACTAACCCGTACCCTAACACGTACGCTCACCCTAAACCGTTGTCGTACCCTAACCTGTACCCTAAACCGTCCCCGTCCCCGTCCCCTAACCCTAACCCTAACCCTAACCCTAACTCTTACCCGAAGCCTTACCCTCACCCGTCCCCTAATCCTAACCCGTACGCTAACACTAACCCGTACCCTAACACGTACGCTCACCCTACACCGTTCTCGTACCCTAACCTGTACCCTAAACCGTCCCCGTCCCCGTCCCCTAACCCTAACCATAAGCCTAACCCTAACACTTACCCGAAGCCTTACCCTCACCTGTCTCCAAATTCTAACCCGTACGCTAACACTAACCCGTACCCTAACACGTACGCTCACCCTAAACAGTTGTCGTACCCTAACCTGTACCCTAAACCGTTCCCATCCCCTAACCCTAACTCTAACCCTAACCCTAACCTTTACCCAAAGCCTTACCCTCTCCCGTCCCCTAATCCTAACCGTACGCTAACACTAACCCATACCCTAACACGTACGCTCACCCTAAACCGTTGTCGTACACTAACCTGTACCCTAAACCGTCCCCGTCCCCTAACCCTAACCCTAAACGTAACCCTAACCCTAACCCTTACCCGAAGCCTTACCCTCACCCGTCCCCTAATCCTAACCCGTACGCTAACAATAACCGTACACTAACACGTACGCTCACCCTAAACCGTTGTCGTACCCTAACCTGTACCCTAAACTGTCCCCGTTCCCTAACCCTAACCCTAACCCTAACCCTAACCCTTACCTGAAGCCTTACCCTCATCCGTCCCCTAATCCTAACCCGTACGCTAACACTAACCCGTACCCTAACACGTACGCTCACCCTAAAGAGTTGTTGTACCCTAACCTGTACCCTAAACCGTCCCCGTCCCCTAACCCTAACCATAACCCTAACCCTAAGCCTTACCCGAAGCCTTACCCTCACCCGTCCCCTAATCCTAACCCGTACGCTAACACTAACCCGTACCCTAACACGTACGCTCACCCTAAACCGTTGTCGTACACTAACCTGTACCCTAAACCGTCCCCGTCCCCGTCCACGTCCCCTAACCCTAACCCTAACCCTAACCCTTACCCGAAGCCTTACCCTCACCCATCCCCTAATCCTAACCCGTACACTAACACTAAACCGTACCCTAACACGTACGATCACCCTAAACCGTTGTCGTACCATAACCTGTACCCTAAACCGTCCCCGTCCTCTAACCCTAACCCTAACCCTAACCCTAACCCTAACCCTTACCCGAAGCCTTACCCTCACCCGTCCCCTAATCCTAACCCGTACGCTAACACTAACCCGTACCCTAACACGTACGCTCACCCTAAACCGTTGACGTACACTAACCTGTACCCTAAACCGTCCCCGTCCCCGTCCCCTAACCCTAACCCTAACCCTAACCCTAACCCTAACCCTTACCCGAAGCCTTACACTCACCCGTCCCCTAATCCTAACCCGTACGCTAACACTAAACCGTACCCTAACACATACGCTCACCCTAAACCGTTGTCGTACCCTAACCTGTACCCTAAATCGTCCCCGTCCCCTAACCCTAACCCTACCCTAACCCTAACCCTAACCCTTACCCGAAGCCTTACCCTCACCCGTCCCCTAATCCTAACCCGTACGCTAACACTAACCCGTACCCTACCACGTATGCTCACCCTAAACCCTTCTCATACACTAACGTGTACCCTAAACCGTCCCCGTCCCCTAACCCTAACCCTAACCCTAACCCTAACCCTTACCCGAAGCCTTACCTTCACCCGTCCCCTAATACTAAACCGTACGCTAAAACTAACCCGTACCCTAACACGTACGCTCACCCTAAACCGTTGTCGTACCCTAACCTGTACCCTAAACCGTCCCCGTCCCCTAACCCTAACCCTAACCCTAACCCTTACCCTAACCCTTACCCGAAGCCTTACTCTCACCCTTCCCCTAATCCTAACCCATACGCTGACACTAACCCGTACCCTAACACGAACGCTCACCCTAAACCGTTGTCGTACCCTAACCTGTACCCTAAACCGTCCCCGTCCCCGTCCCCGTCCCCTAACCCTAACCCTAACCCTTACCCGATGCCTTACCCTCACCCGTCCCCTAATCCTAACCCGTACGCAAACACTAACCCGTACCATAACACGTACGCTCACCCTAAACCGTTGTCGTACCCTAACGTGTACCCTAAACCGTCCCCGTCCCCTAACCCTAACCCTAAACCTAACCCTAACCCTAACCCTTACCCGAAGCCTTACCCTCACCCGTCCCCTAATCCTAACCCGTACGCTAACACTAACCCGTACCCTAACACGTACGCTCACCCTAAACCGTTGTCGTACCCTAACCTGTACCCTAAACCGTCCCCGTCCCCTAACCCTAACCCTAACCCTAACCCTAACCCTTACCCGAAGCCTTACCCTCACCCGTCCCCTAATCCTAACCCGTACGCTAACACTAAACCGTACCCTAACACGTACGCTCACCCTAAACCGTTGTCGTACCCTAACCTGTACCCTAAACCGTCCCCGTCCCCTAACCCTAACCCTAACCCTAACCCTAACCCTAACCCTTACCCGAAGCCTTACTCTCACCCTTCCCCTAATCCTAACCCATACGCTGACACTAACCCGTACCCTAACACGTACGCTCACCCTAAACCATTGTCGTACACTAACCTGTACCCTAAACCGTCCCCGTCCCCTAACCCTAACCCTAACCCTAACCCTAACCCTAACCCTTACCCGAAGCCTTACCCTCACCCGTCCCCTATTCCTAACCCGTACGCTAACACTAACCCGTACCCTAACACGTACGCTCACCCTAAACCGTTGTCGTACCCTAACCTGTACCCTAAACCGTCCCCGTCCCCTAACCCTAACCCTAACCCTAACCCTAACCCTTACCCGAAGCCTTACCCTCACCCGTCCCCTAATACTAACCCGTACGCTAACACTAACCCGTACCCTAACACGTACGCTCACCCTAAACCGTTGTCGTACCCTAACCTGTACCCTAAACCATCCCCGTCCCCTAACCCTAACCCTAACCCTAACCCTAACCCTTACCCGAAGCCTTACCCTCACCCGTCCCCTAATCCTAACCCGTACGCTAACACTAACCCATACCCTAACACGTACGCTCACCCTAAACCGTTGTCGTACCCTAACCTGTACCCTAAACCGTCCCCGACCCCTAACCCTAACCCTAACCCTAACCCTAACCCTAACCCTAACCCTAACCCTTACCCGAAGCCTTACCCTCACCCGCCCCTAATCCTAACCCGTACGCTAACACTAACACGTACCCTAACACGTACGCTCACCCTAAACCGTTGTCGTACCCTAACTTGTACCCTAAACCGTCCCCGTCCCCTAACCCTAACCCTAACCCTAACCCTAACCCTTACCCGAAGCCTTTCCCTCACCCGTCCCCTAATCCTAACCCGTACGCTAAAACTAACCAGTACCCTAACACGTACGCTCACCCTAAACCATTGTCGTACACTAAACTGTACCCTAAACCGTCCCCATCCCCTAACCCTAACCCTAACCCTAACCCGAACCCTAACACTTACCCGAAGCCTTACCCTCACCCGTCCCCTAATCCTAACCCGTACGCTAACACTAACCCGTACCCTAACACGTACGCTCACTCTAAACCGTTGTCGTACCCTAACCTGTACCCTAAACCGTCCCCGTCCCCTAACACTAACCCTAACCCGAACCCTAACCCTTACCTGAAGACTTACCCTCTCCTGCCACCTAATCCTAACCCGTACGCTAACACTAACCCGTACCCTAACACGTACGCTCACCCTAAACCGTTGTCGTACACTAACTTGTACCCTAAATCGTCCCCATCCCCTAACCCTAACCCTAACCCTAAACCTAACCCTAACCCTTACCCGAAGCCTTACCCTCACCCGTCCCCTAATCCTAACCCGTACGCTAACACTAACCCGTACCCTAACACGTACGCTCACCCTAAAACTTTTTCGTACCCTAACCTGTACCCTAAACCGTCCCCGTCCCCGTCCCCTAACCCTAACCCTAACCCTAACCCTTACCCGAGGCCTTACCCTCACCCGTCCCCTAATCCTAACCCGTACGCTAACACTAACCCGTACCCTAACACGTACGCTCACCCTAAACCGTTGTTGTACCCTAACCTGTACCCTAAACCGTCCCCGTCCCCTAACCCTAAACCTAAACCAAACCCTAACCCTAACCCTTACCCGAAGCCTTACCCTCACCCGTCCCCTAATACTAACCCGTACGCTAACACTAACCCGTACCCTAACACGTACGCTCACCCTAAACCGTTGTCGTACACTAACCTCTACCCTAAACCGTCCCCGTCCCCTAAACCTAAGCCTAACCCTAACCCTAACCTTACCCGAAGCCTTACCCTCACCCGTCCCCTAATCCTAACCCGTACGCTAACACTAACCCGTAACCTAACACGTACGCTCACCCTAAACCGTTGTCGTACCCTAACCTGTACCCTAAACCGTCCCCGTCCCCTAACCCTAACCCTAACCCTAACCCTAACCCTTACCCGAAGCCTTACCCTCACCCGTCCCCTAATCCTAACCCGTACGCTAACACTAAACCGTACCCTAACACGTACGCTCACCCTAAACCGTTGTCGTACCCTAACCTGTACCCTAATCCGTCCCCGTCCCCTAACCCTAACCCTAACCCTAACCCTAACCCTTACCCGAAGCCTTGCTCTCACCCTTCCACTAATCCTAACCCATACGCTGACACTAACCCGTACCCTAACACGTACGCTCACCCTAAACCGTTGTCGTACCCTAACCTGTACCCTAAACCGTCCCCGTCCCCGTCCCCGTCCCCTAACCCTAACCCTAACCCTTAACCGCAGCCTTACCCTCACCCGTCCCCTAATCCTAACCCGTACGCTAACACTAACTCGAACCCTAACACGTGCGCTCACCCTAAACCGTTGTCGTACCCTAACCTGTACCCTAAACCGTCCCCGTCCCCTAACCCTAACCCTAACCCTAACCCTAACCCTAACCCTTACCCGAAGCCTTACCCTCACCCGTCCCCTATTCCTAACCCGTACGCTAACACTAACCCGTACCCTAACACGTACGCTCACCCTAAACCGTTGTCGTACCCTAACCTGTACCCTAAACCGTCCCCGTCCCCTAACCCTAACCCTAACCCTAACCCTAGCCCTTACCCGAAGCCTTACCCTCACCCGTCCCCTAATACTAACCCGTACGCTAACACTAACCCGTACCCTAACACGTACGCTCACCCTAAACCGTTGTCGTACCCTAACCTGTACCCTAAACCATCCCCGTCCCCTAACCCTAACCCTAACCCTAACCCTAACCCTTACCCGAAGCCTTACCCTCACCCGTCCCCTAATCCTAACCCGTACGCTAACACTAACCCATACCCTAACACGTACGCTCACCCTAAACCGTTGTCGTACCCTAACCTGTACCCTAAACCGTCCCCGACCCCTAACCCTAACCCTAACCCTAACCCTAACCCTAACCCTAACCCTAACCCTTACCCGAAGCCTTACCCTCACCCGCCCCTAATCCTAACCCGTACGCTAACACTAACACGTACCCTAACACGTACGCTCACCCTAAACCGTTGTCGTACCCTAACTTGTACCCTAAACCGTCCCCGTCCCCTAACCCTAACCCTAACCCTAACCCTAACCCTTACCCGAAGCCTTTCCCTCACCCGTCCCCTAATCCTAACCCGTACGCTAAAACTAACCAGTACCCTAATACGTACGCTCACCCTAAACCATTGTCGTACACTAAACTGTACCCTAAACCGTCCCCATCCCCTAACCCTAACCCTAACCCTAACCCGAACCCTAACACTTACCCGAAGCCTTACCCTCACCCGTCCCCTAATCCTAACCCGTACGCTAACACTAACCCGTACCCTAACACGTACGCTCACTCTAAACCGTTGTCGTACCCTAACCTGTACCCTAAACCGTCCCCGTCCCCTAACACTAACCCTAACCCGAACCCTAACCCTTACCTGAAGACTTACCCTCTCCTGCCACCTAATCCTAACCCGTACGCTAACACTAACCCGTACCCTAACACGTACGCTCACCCTAAACCGTTGTCGTACACTAACTTGTACCCTAAATCGTCCCCATCCCCTAACACTAACCCTAACCCTAAACCTAACCCTAACCCTTACCCGAAGCCTTACCCTCACCCGTCCCCTAATCCTAACCCGTACGCTAACACTAACCCGTACCCTAACACGTACGCTCACCCTAAAACTTTTTCGTACCCTAACCTGTACCCTAAACCGTCCCCGTCCCCGTCCCCTAACCCTAACCCTAACCCTAACCCTTACCCGAGGCCTTACCCTCACCCGTCCCCTAATCCTAACCCGTACGCTAACACTAACCCGTACCCTAACACGTACGCTCACCCTAAACCGTTGTTGTACCCTAACCTGTACCCTAAACCGTCCCCGTCCCCTAACCCTAAACCTAAACCAAACCCTAACCCTAACCCTTACCCGAAGCCTTACCCTCACCCGTCCCCTAATACTAACCCGTACGCTAACACTAACCCGTACCCTAACACGTACGCTCACCCTAAACCGTTGTCGTACACTAACCTCTACCCTAAACCGTCCCCGTCCCCTAAACCTAAGCCTAACCCTAACCCTAAACTTACCCGAAGCCTTACCCTCACCCGTCCCCTAATCCTAACCCGTACGCTAACACTAACCCGTAACCTAACACGTACGCTCACCCTAAACCGTTGTCGTACCCTAACCTGTACCCTAAACCGTCCCCGTCCCCTAACCCTAACCCTAACCCTAACCCTAACCCTTACCCGAAGCCTTACCCTCACCCGTCCCCTAATCCTAACCCGTACGCTAACACTAAACCGTACCCTAACACGTACGCTCACCCTAAACCGTTGTCGTACCCTAACCTGTACCCTAATCCGTCCCCGTCCCCTAACCCTAACCCTAACCCTAACCCTAACCCTTACCCGAAGCCTTGCTCTCACCCTTCCACTAATCCTAACCCATACGCTGACACTAACCCGTACCCTAACACGTACGCTCACCCTAAACCGTTGTCGTACCCTAACCTGTACCCTAAACCGTCCCCGTCCCCGTCCCCGTCCCCTAACCCTAACCCTAACCCTTAACCGCAGCCTTACCCTCACCCGTCCCCTAATCCTAACCCGTACGCTAACACTAACTCGAACCCTAACACGTGCGCTCACCCTAAACCGTTGTCGTACCCTAACCTGTACCCTAAACCGTCCCCGTCCCCTAACCCTAACCCTAATCCTAACCCTAACCCTAACCCTTACCCGAAGCCTTACCCTCACCCGTCCCCTAATCCTAACCCGTACGCTAACACTAACCCATACCCTAACACGTACGCTCACCATAAACCGTTGTCGTACCCTAACCTGTACCCTAAACCGTCCCCGTCCCCTAACCCTAACCCTAACCCTAACCCTAACCCTTACCCGAAGCCTTACCCTCACCCGTCCCCTAATCCTAACCCGTACGCTAACACTAAACCGTACCCTAACACGTACGCTCACCCTAAACCGTTGTCGTACCCTAACCTGTACCCTAAACCGTCCCCGTCCCCTAACCCTAACCCTAACCCTAACCCTAACCCTAACCCTTACCCGAAGCCTTACTCTCACCCTTCCCCTAATCCTAACCCATACGCTGACACTAACCCGTACCCTAACACGTACGCTCACCCTAAACCGTTGTCGTACCCTAAACTGTACCCTAAACCGTCCCCGTCCCCTAACCCTAACCCTAACCCTAACCCTAACCCTAACCCTAACCCTTACCCGAAGCCTTACCCTCACCCGTCACCTATTCCTAACCCGTACGCTAACACTAACCCGTACCCTAACACGTACGCTCACCCTAAACCGTTGTCGTACCCTAACCTGTACCCTAAACCGTCCCCGTCCCCTAACCCTAACCCTAACCCTAACCCTAACCCTTACCCGAAGCCTTACCCTCACCCGTCCCCTAATCCTAACCCGTACGCTAACACTAACCCGTACCCTAACACGTATGCTCACCCTAAACCGTTGTCGTACCCTAACCTGTACCCTAAACCGTCCCCGTCCCCTAACCCTAACCCTAACCCTAACCCTAATCCTAACCCTTACCCGAAGCCTTACCCTCACCCGTCCCCTAATCCTAACCCGTACGCTAACACTAACCCATACCCTAACACGTACGCTCACCCTAAACCGTTGTCGTACCCTAACCTGTACCCTAAACCGTCCCCGTCCCCTAACCCTAACCATAACCCTAACCCTAACCCTAACCCTAACCCTTACCCGAAGCCTTATCCTCACCCGTCCCCTAATCCTAATCCGTACGCTACCACTAACACGTACCCTAACACGTACGCTCACCCTAAACCGTTGTCGTACCCTAACTTGTACCCTAAACCGTCCCCGTCCCCTAAACCTAACCCTAACCCTAACCCTAACCCTAACCCTTACCCGAAGCCTTACCCTCACCCGTCCCCTGATCCTAACCCGTACGCTAACACTAACCAGTACCCTAACACGTACGCTCACCCTAAACCGTTGTCGTACACTAACCTGTACCCTAAACCGTCCCCATCCCCTAACCCTAACCCTAACCCTAACCCGAACCCTAACCCTTACCCGAAGCCTTACCCTCACCCGTCCCCTAATCCTAACCCGTACGCTAACACTAACCAGTACCCTAACACGTACGCTCACCCAAAACAGTTGTCGTACACTAACCTGTAACCTAAACCGTCCCCATTCCCCTAACCCTAACCCTAACCCTAACCCGAACCCTAACCCTTACCCGAAGCCTTACCCTCACCCGTCCCCTAATCCTAACCCGTACGCTAACACTAACCCGTACCCTAACACGTACGCTCACCCTAAAACTTTTTCGTACCCTAACCTGTACCCTAAACCGTCCCCGACCCCGTCCCCTAACCCTAACCCTAACCCTAACCCTAACCCTTACCCGAAGCCTTACCCTCACCCGCCCCTAATCCTAACCCGTACGCTAACACTAACACGTACCCTAACACGTACGCTCACCCTAAACCGTTGTCGTACCCTAACTTGTACCCTAAACCGTCCCCGTCCCCTAACCCTAACCCTAACCCTAACCCTAACCCTTACCCGAAGCCTTTCCCTCACCCGTCCCCTAATCCTAACCCGTACGCTAAAACTAACCAGTACCCTAACACGTACGCTCACCCTAAACCATTGTCGTACACTAAACTGTACCCTAAACCGTCCCCATCCCCTAACCCTAACCCTAACCCTAACCCGAACCCTAACACTTACCCGAAGCCTTACCCTCACCCGTCCCCTAATCCTAACCCGTACGCTAACACTAACCCGTACCCTAACACGTACGCTCACTCTAAACCGTTGTCGTACCCTAACCTGTACCCTAAACCGTCCCCGTCCCCTAACACTAACCCTAACCCGAACCCTAACCCTTACCTGAAGACTTACCCTCTCCTGCCACCTAATCCTAACCCGTACGCTAACACTAACCCGTACCCTAACACGTACGCTCACCCTAAACCGTTGTCGTACACTAACTTGTACCCTAAATCGTCCCCATCCCCTAACACTAACCCTAACCCTAAACCTAACCCTAACCCTTACCCGAAGCCTTACCCTCACCCGTCCCCTAATCCTAACCCGTACGCTAACACTAACCCGTACCCTAACACGTACGCTCACCCTAAAACTTTTTCGTACCCTAACCTGTACCCTAAACCGTCCCCGTCCCCGTCCCCTAACCCTAACCCTAACCCTAACCCTTACCCGAGGCCTTACCCTCACCCGTCCCCTAATCCTAACCCGTACGCTAACACTAACCCGTACCCTAACACGTACGCTCACCCTAAACCGTTGTTGTACCCTAACCTGTACCCTAAACCGTCCCCGTCCCCTAACCCTAAACCTAAACCAAACCCTAACCCTAACCCTTACCCGAAGCCTTACCCTCACCCGTCCCCTAATACTAACCCGTACGCTAACACTAACCCGTACCCTAACACGTACGCTCACCCTAAACCGTTGTCGTACACTAACCTCTACCCTAAACCGTCCCCGTCCCCTAAACCTAAGCCTAACCCTAACCCTAAACTTACCCGAAGCCTTACCCTCACCCGTCCCCTAATCCTAACCCGTACGCTAACACTAACCCGTAACCTAACACGTACGCTCACCCTAAACCGTTGTCGTACCCTAACCTGTACCCTAAACCGTCCCCGTCCCCTAACCCTAACCCTAACCCTAACCCTAACCCTTACCCGAAGCCTTACCCTCACCCGTCCCCTAATCCTAACCCGTACGCTAACACTAAACCGTACCCTAACACGTACGCTCACCCTAAACCGTTGTCGTACCCTAACCTGTACCCTAATCCGTCCCCGTCCCCTAACCCTAACCCTAACCCTAACCCTAACCCTTACCCGAAGCCTTGCTCTCACCCTTCCACTAATCCTAACCCATACGCTGACACTAACCCGTACCCTAACACGTACGCTCACCCTAAACCGTTGTCGTACCCTAACCTGTACCCTAAACCGTCCCCGTCCCCGTCCCCGTCCCCTAACCCTAACCCTAACCCTTAACCGCAGCCTTACCCTCACCCGTCCCCTAATCCTAACCCGTACGCTAACACTAACTCGAACCCTAACACGTGCGCTCACCCTAAACCGTTGTCGTACCCTAACCTGTACCCTAAACCGTCCCCGTCCCCTAACCCTAACCCTAATCCTAACCCTAACCCTAACCCTTACCCGAAGCCTTACCCTCACCCGTCCCCTAATCCTAACCCGTACGCTAACACTAACCCATACCCTAACACGTACGCTCACCATAAACCGTTGTCGTACCCTAACCTGTACCCTAAACCGTCCCCGTCCCCTAACCCTAACCCTAACCCTAACCCTAACCCTTACCCGAAGCCTTACCCTCACCCGTCCCCTAATCCTAACCCGTACGCTAACACTAAACCGTACCCTAACACGTACGCTCACCCTAAACCGTTGTCGTACCCTAACCTGTACCCTAAACCGTCCCCGTCCCCTAACCCTAACCCTAACCCTAACCCTAACCCTAACCCTTACCCGAAGCCTTACTCTCACCCTTCCCCTAATCCTAACCCATACGCTGACACTAACCCGTACCCTAACACGTACGCTCACCCTAAACCGTTGTCGTACCCTAAACTGTACCCTAAACCGTCCCCGTCCCCTAACCCTAACCCTAACCCTAACCCTAACCCTAACCCTAACCCTTACCCGAAGCCTTACCCTCACCCGTCACCTATTCCTAACCCGTACGCTAACACTAACCCGTACCCTAACACGTACGCTCACCCTAAACCGTTGTCGTACCCTAACCTGTACCCTAAACCGTCCCCGTCCCCTAACCCTAACCCTAACCCTAACCCTAACCCTTACCCGAAGCCTTACCCTCACCCGTCCCCTAATCCTAACCCGTACGCTAACACTAACCCGTACCCTAACACGTATGCTCACCCTAAACCGTTGTCGTACCCTAACCTGTACCCTAAACCGTCCCCGTCCCCTAACCCTAACCCTAACCCTAACCCTAATCCTAACCCTTACCCGAAGCCTTACCCTCACCCGTCCCCTAATCCTAACCCGTACGCTAACACTAACCCATACCCTAACACGTACGCTCACCCTAAACCGTTGTCGTACCCTAACCTGTACCCTAAACCGTCCCCGTCCCCTAACCCTAACCATAACCCTAACCCTAACCCTAACCCTAACCCTTACCCGAAGCCTTATCCTCACCCGTCCCCTAATCCTAATCCGTACGCTACCACTAACACGTACCCTAACACGTACGCTCACCCTAAACCGTTGTCGTACCCTAACTTGTACCCTAAACCGTCCCCGTCCCCTAAACCTAACCCTAACCCTAACCCTAACCCTAACCCTTACCCGAAGCCTTACCCTCACCCGTCCCCTGATCCTAACCCGTACGCTAACACTAACCAGTACCCTAACACGTACGCTCACCCTAAACCGTTGTCGTACACTAACCTGTACCCTAAACCGTCCCCATCCCCTAACCCTAACCCTAACCCTAACCCGAACCCTAACCCTTACCCGAAGCCTTACCCTCACCCGTCCCCTAATCCTAACCCGTACGCTAACACTAACCAGTACCCTAACACGTACGCTCACCCAAAACAGTTGTCGTACACTAACCTGTAACCTAAACCGTCCCCATTCCCCTAACCCTAACCCTAACCCTAACCCGAACCCTAACCCTTACCCGAAGCCTTACCCTCACCCGTCCCCTAATCCTAACCCGTACGCTAACACTAACCCGTACCCTAACACGTACGCTCACCCTAAAACTTTTTCGTACCCTAACCTGTACCCTAAACCGTCCCCGACCCCGTCCCCTAACCCTAACCCTAACCCTAACCCTTACCCGAGGCCTTACCCTCACCCGTCCCCTAATCCTAACCCGGACGCTAACACTAACCGGTACCCTAACACGGACGCTCACCCTAAACCGTTGTTGTACCCTAACCTGTACCCTAAACCGTCCCCGTCCCCTAACCCTAAACCTAAACCTAACCCTAACCCTAACCCTTACCCGAAGCCTTACCCTCACCCGTCCCCTAATACTAACCCGTACGCTAACACTAACCCGTACCCTAACACGTACGCTCACCCTAAACCGTTGTCGTACCCTAACCTCTACCCTAAACCGTCCCCGTCCCCTAAACCTAACCCTAACCCTAACCCTAACCTTACCCGAAGCCTTACCCTCACACGTCCCCTAATCCTAACCCGTAGGCTAACACTAACCCGTACCCTAACACGTACGCTCACCCTAAACCGTTGTCGTACCCTAACCTGTACCCTAAACCGTCCCCGTCCCCTAACCCTAACCCTAACCCTAACCCTAACCCTTACCCGAAGCCTTACACTCACCCGTCCCCTAATCCTAACCCGTACGCTAACACTAAACTGTACCCTAACACGTACGCTCACCCTAAACCGTTGTCGTACCCTAACCTGTACCCTAAACCGTCCCCGTCCCCTAACCCTAACCCTAACCCTAACCCTAACCCTTACCCGAAGCCTTACTCTCACCCTTCCCCTAATCCTAACCCATACGCTGACACTAACCCGTACCCTAACACGTACGCTCACCCTAAACCGTTGTCGTACCCTAACCTGTACCCTAAACCGTCCCCGTCCCCGTCCCCGTCCCCTAACCCTAACCCTAACCCTTACCCGAAGCCTTACCCTCACCCGTCCCCTAATCCTAACCCGTACGCAAACACTAACCCGTACCCTAACACGTACGCTCACCCTAAAGCGTTGTCGTACCCTAACCTGTACCCTAAACCGTCCCCGTCCCCTAACCCTAACCCTAACCCTAACCCTAACCCTAACCCTTACCCGAAGCCTTATCCTCACCCGTCCCCTAATCCTAACCCGTGCGCTAACACTAACCCGTACCCTAACACGTACGCTCACCCTAAACCGTTGTCGTACCCTAACCTGTACCCTAAACCGTCCCCGTCCCCTAACCCTAACCCTAACCCTAACCCTAACCCTAACCCTTACCCGAAGCCTTACTCTCACCCTTCCCCTAATCCTAACCCATACGCTGACACTAACCCGTACCCTAACACGTACGCTCACCCTAAACCGTTGTCGTACCCTAACCTGTACCCTAAACCGTCCCCGTCCCCTAACCCTAACCCTAACCCTAACCCTAACCCTAACCCTTACCCGAAGCCTTACCCTCACCCGTTCCCTATTCCTAACCCGTACGCTAACCCTAACCCGTACCCTAACACGTACGCTCACCCTAAATCGTTGTCGTACCCTAACCTGTACCCTAAACCGTTTCCGTCCCCTAACCCTAACCCTAATCCTAACCCTAACCCTTACCCGAAGCCTTACCCTCACCCGTCCCCTAATCCTAACCCGTACGCTAACACTAACCCGTACCCTAACACGTACGCTCACCCTAAACCGTTGTCGTACCCTAACCTGTACCCTAAACCGTCCCCGTCCCCTAACCCTAACCCTAACCCTAACCCTAACCCTAACCCTTACCCGAAGCCTTACCCTCACCCGTCCCCTAATCCTAACCCGTACGCTAACACTAACCCATACCCTAACACGTACGCTCACCCTAAACCGTTGTCGTACCCTAACCTGTAACCTAAACCGTCCCCGTCCCCTAACCCTAACCCTAACCCTAACCCTAACCCTAACCCTAACCCTAACCCTTACCCGAAGCCTTACCCTCACCCGTCCCCTAATCCTAACCCGTACGCTAACACTAACACGTACCCTAACACGTACGCTCACACTAAACCGTTGTCGTACCCTAACTTGTACCCTAAACCGTCCCCGTCCCCGTCCCCTAACCCTAACCCTAACCCTAACCCTAACCCTTACCCGAAGCCTTACCCTCACCCGTCCCCTAATCCTAACCCGTACGATAACACTAACCAGTACCCGAACACGTACGCTCACCCTAAACCGTTGTCGTACCCTAACCTGTACCCTAAACCGTCCCCATCCCCTAAGCCTAACCCTAACCCGAACCCGAACCCTAACCCTTACCCGAAGCCTTACCCTCACCCGTCCCCTAATCCTAACCCGTACGCTAACACTAACCCGTACCCTAACACGTACGCTCACTCTAAACCGATGTCGTACCCTAACCTGTACCCAAAACCGTCCCCGTCCCCTAACACTAACCCTAACCCTAACCCTAACCCTACCCCTTACCCGAAGCCTTACCCTCACCCGTCCCCTAATACTAACCCGTACGCTAACACTAACCCGTACCCTAACACGTACTCTCACCCTAAACCGTTGTCGTACCCTAACCTCTACCCTAAACCGTCCCCGTCCCCTAAACCTAACCCTAACCCTAACCCTAACCTTACCCGAAGCCTTACCCTCACCCGTCCCCTAATCCTAACCCGTAGGCTAACACTAACCCGTACCCTAACACGTACGCTCACCCTAAACCGTTGTCATACCCTAACCTGTACCCTAAACCGTCCCCGTCCCCTAACCCTAACCCTAACCCTAACCCTAACCCTTACCCGAAGCCTTACCCTCACCCGTCCCCTAATCCTAACCCGTACGCTAACACTAAACCGTACCCTAACACGTACGCTCACCATAAACCGTTGTGGTACCCTAAACTGTACCCTAAACCGTCCCCGTCTCCGTCCCCTAACCCTAACCCTAACCCTAACCCTAACCCTTACCCGAAGCCTTACTCTCACCCTTCCCCTAATCCTAACCCATACGCTGACACTAACCCGTACCCTAACTCGTACGCTCACTCTAAACCGTTGTCGTACCCTAACCTGTACCCTAAACCGTCCCCGTCCCCTAACACTAACCCTAACCCTAACCCTAACCCTACCCCTTACCCGAAGCCTTACCCTCACCCGTCCCCTAATACTAACCCGTACGCTAACACTAACCCGTACCCTAACACGTACTCTCACCCTAAACCGTTGTCGTACCCTAACCTCTACCCTAAACCGTCCCCGTCCCCTAAACCTAACCCTAACCCTAACCCTAACCTTACCCGAAGCCTTACCCTCACCCGTCCCCTAATCCTAACCCGTAGGCTAACACTAACCCGTACCCTAACACGTACGCTCACCCTAAACCGTTGTCGTACCCTAACCTGTACCCTAAACCGTCCCCGTCCCCTAACCCTAACCCTAACCCTAACCCTAACCCTTACCCGAAGCCTTACCGTCACCCGTCCCCTAATCCTATCCCGTACGCTAACACTAAACCGTACCCTAACACGTACGCTCACCCTAAACCGTTGTCGTACCCTAACCTGTACCCTAAACCGTCCCCGTCCCCTAACCCTAACCCTAACCCTAAACCTAACCCTTACCCGAAGCCTTACTCTCACCCTTCCCCTAATCCTAACCCATACGCTGACACTAACCCGTAACCTAACACGTACGCTCACCCTAAACCGTTGTCGTACCCTAACCTGTACCCTAAACCGTCCCCGTCCCCGTCCCCATCCCCTAACCCTAACCCTAACCCTTACCCGAAGCCTTACCCTCACCCGTCCCCTAATCCTAACCCGTACGCAAACACTAACCCGTACCCTAACACGTACGCTCACCCTAAAGCGTTGTCGTACCCTAACCTGTACCCTAAACCGTCCCCGTCCCCTAACCCTAACCCTAACCCTAACCCTTACCCGAAGCCTTATCCTCACCCGTCCCCTAATCCTAACCCGTACGCTAACACTAAACCGTACCCTAACACGTACGCTCACCATAAACCGTTGTCGTACCCTAACCTGTACCCTAAACCGTCCCCGTCTCCGTCCCCTAACCCTAACCCTAACCCTAACCCTAACCCTTACCCGAAGCCTTACTCTCACCCTTCCCCTAATCCTAACCCATACGCTGACACTAACCCGTACCCTAACACGTACGCTCACCCTAAACCGTTGTCGTACCCTAACCTGTACCCTAAACCGTCCCCGTCCCCTAACCCTAACCCTAACCCTAACCCTAACCCGAACCCGAACCCTAACCCTTACCCGAAGCCTTACCCTCACCCGTCCCCTAATCCTAACCCGTACGCTAACACTAACCCGTACCCTAACACGTACGCTCACTCTAAACCGTTGTCGTACACTAACCTGTACCCTAAACCGTCCCCGTCCCCTAACACTAACCCTAACCTTAACCCTAACCCTAACCCTTACCCGAAGCCTTACCCTCACCCGTCCCCTAATCCTAACCCGTACACTAACACTAACCCGTACACTAACACGTACGCTCACCCTAAACCGTTGTCGTACCCTAACCTGTACCCTAAACCGTCCCCTAACCCTAACCCTAACCCAAACCCTAACCCTTACCCGAAGCCTTACACTCACCCGTCCCCTAATCCTAACCAGTACGCTAACACTAACCCGTACCCTAACACGTACGCTCACCCTAAACCGTTGTCGTACCCTAACCTGTACCCTAAACCGTCCCCGTCCCCTAACCCTAACCCTAACCCTAACCCTAACCCTAACCCTTACCCGAAGCCTTACCCTCACCCGTCCCCTAATCCTAACCCGTACGCTAACACTAACCCGTACCCTAACACGTACGCTCACCCTAAACCGTTGTCGTACACTAACCTGTACCCTAAACCGTCCCCGTCCACGTCCACGTCCCCTAACCCTAACCCTAACCCTTACCCGAAGCCTTACCCTCACCCGTCCCCTAATCCTAACCCGTACGCTAACACTAACCCGTACCCTAACACGTACGATCACCCTAAACCGTTGTCGTACCCTAACCTGTACCCTAAACCGTCCCCGTCCCCTAACCCTAAACCTAACCCTACCCTAACCCTTACCCTTACCCGAAGCCTTACCCTCACCCGTCCCCTAATCCTAACCCGTACGCTAACACTAACCCGTACCCTAACACGTACGCTCACCCTAAACTGTTGTCATACACTAACCTGTACCCTAAACCGTCCCCGTCCCCGTCCCCTAACCCTAACCCTACCCCTAACCCTAACCATTACCCGAAGCCTTACCCTCACCCGTCCCCTAATCCTAACCCGTACGCTAACACTAACCCTTACCCTAACACATACGCTCACCATAAACCGTTGTCGTACCGTAACCTGTACCCTAAATCGTCCCCGTCCCCTAACCCTAACCCTACCCTAACCCTAACCCTAACCCTTACCCGAAGCCTTACCCTCACCCGTCCCCTAATCCTAACCCGTACGCTAACACTAACCCGTACCCTAACACGTATGCTCACCCTAAACCGTTCTCGTACCCTAACGTGTACCCTAAACCGTCCCCGTCCCCTAACCCTAACCCTAACCCTAACCCTAACCCTAACCCTTACCCGAAGCCTTACCCTCACCCGTACCCTAATCCTAACGCGTATGCTAACACTAAACCGTACCCTAACACGTACGCTCACCCTAAACCGTTGTCGTACCCTAACCTGTACCCTAAACCGTCCCCGTCCCCTAACCCTAACCCTAACCCTAACCCTTACCCAAAGCCTTACCCTCACCCGTCCCCTAATCCTAACCCGTACGCTAACACTAACCCATACCCTAACACGTACGCTCACCCTAAACCGTTGTCGTACACTAACCTGTACCCTAAACCGTCCCCGTCCCCGTCCCCGTCCCCTAACCCTAACCCTAACCCTTACCCGAAGCCTTACCCTCACCCGTCCCCTAATCCTAACCCGTACGCTAACAATAACCCGTAACCTAACACGTACGCTCACCCTAAACCGTACCCTAACCTGTACCCTAAACCGTCCCCGTCCCCTAACACTAACCCTAACCCTAACCCTAACCCTTACCCGAAGCCTTACCCTCACCCGTCCCCTAATCCTAACCCGTACGCTAACACTAACCCGTACCCTAACATGTACGCTCACCCTAAACCATTGTCGTACCCTAACCTGTACCCTAAACCGTCCCCGTCCCCTAACCCTAACCCTAACCCTAACCCTAACCCTAACTCTTACCCGAAGCCTTACCCTCACCCGTGCCCTAATCCTAACCCGTACGCTAACACTAACCGGTACCCTAACACGTACGCTCACCCTAAACCGTTGTCGTACCCTAACCTGTACCCTAAACCGTCCCCGGCCCCTAACACTAACCCTAACCCTAACCCTAACCCTAACCCTTACCCGAAGCCTTACCCTCACCCGTCCCCTAATCCTAACCGGTACGCCAACACTAACCCGTACCCTAACACGTACGCTCACCCTAAACCATTGTCGTACCCTAACCTGTACCCTAAACCGTCACCGTCCCCTAACCCTAACCCTAACCGTAACCCTAACCCTAACCCATACCCGAAGCCTTACACTCACCCGTCCCGTAATCCTAACCCATACGATAACACTAACCCTTACCCTAACACGTACGCTCACCCTAAACCGTTGTCGTACACAAACCTGTACCCTAAACCGTCCCCGTCCCCGTCCCCGTCCTCTAACCCTAACCCTAACCCTAACCCTTACCCGAAGCCTTACCCTCACCCGTCCCCTAATCCTAACGCGTACGCTCACACTAACCCGTACCCTAACACGTACGCTCACCCTAAACCGTTGTCGTACCCTAACCTGTACCCTAAACCGTCCCCGTCCCCTAACCCTAACCCTAAACCTAACCCTATCCCTAACCCTTACCCGAAGCCTTACCCACACCCGTCCCCTAATCCTAACCCGTACGCTACCACTAACCCGTACCATAACATGTACGCTCACCCTAAACCGTTGTCGTACCCTAACCTGTACCCTAAACCGTCCCCGTCCCCTAACCCTAACCCTAACCCTAACCCTTACCCTCACCCGTCCCCTAATCCTACCCGTACGCTAACACTAACCCGTACCTTAACACGTACGCTCAACCTAAACCGTTGTCGTACCCTAACCTGTACCCTAAACAGTCCCCATCCCCTATCCCTAACCCTAACCCTAACCCTAACACTTACCCGAAGCCTTACCCTCACCCGTCCCCTAATCCTAACCCGTAGGCTAACACTAACCCGTACCCTAACACGTACGCTCACCCTAAACCGTTGTCGTACCCTAACCTGTACCCTAAACCGTCCCCGTCCCCGTCCCCTAACCCTAACCCTAACCCTAACCCTAACCCTTACCCGAAGCCTTACCCTCACCCGTCCCCTAATCCTAACCCGTACGCTAACACTAACCCGTACCCTAACACGTACGCTCAAACTAAACTGTTGTCGTACCCTAACCTGTACCCTAAACCTTCCCCGTCCCCTAACCCTAACCCTAACCCTAACCCTAACCCTTACCCGAAGCCTTACCGTCACCCGTCCCCTAATCCTAACCCGTACGCTAACACTAACCCGTACCCTAACACGTACGCTCACCCTAAACCGTTGTCGTACCCTAACTTGTACCCTAAACCGTCCCCGTCCCCTAACCCTAACCCTAACCCTAACCCTAACCCTTACCCGAAGCCTTTCCCTCACCCGTCCCCTAATCCTAACCCGTACGCTAAAACTAACCAGTACCCTAACACGTACGCTCACCCTAAACCGTTGTCGTACACTAACCTGTACCCTATACCGTCCCCATCCCCTAACCCTAACCCTAACCCTAACCCGAACCCTAACACTTACCCGAAGCCTTACCCTCACCCGTCCCCTAATCCTAACCTGTACGCTAACACTAACCCGTACCCTAACACGTACGCTCACTCTAAACCGTTGTCGTACCCTAACCTGTACCCTAAACCGTCCCCGTCCCCTAACACTAACCCTAACCCGAACCCTAACCCTTACCTGAAGACTTACCCTCACCCGCCACCTAATCCTAACCCGTACGCTAACACTAACCCGTACCCTAACACGTACGCTCACCATAAACCGTTGTCGTACACTAACCTGTACCCTAAACCGTCCCCGTACCCTAACCCTAACCCTAACCCTAACCGTAACTCTAACCCTTACCCGAAGCCTTACCCTCACCCGTCCCCTAATCCTAACCCGTACGCTAACACTAACCCGTACCCTAACACGTACGCTCACCCTAAAACTTTTTCGTACCCTAACCTGTACCCTAAACCGTCCCCGTCCCCGTCCCCTAACCCTAACCCTAACCCTAACCCTTACCCGAGGCCTTACCCTCACCCGTCCCCTAATCCTAACCCGTACGCTAACACTAACCCATACCCTAACACGTACGCTCACCCTAAACCGTTGTTGTACCCTAACCTGTACCCTAAACCGTCCCCGTCCCCTAACACTAAACCTAAACCAAACCCTAACCCTAACCCTTACCCGAAGCCTTACCCTCACACGTCCCCTAATACTAACCCGTACGCTAACACTAACCCGTACCCTAACACGTACGCTCACCCTAAACCGTTGTCGTACCCTAACCTCTACCCTAAACCGTCCCCGTCCCCTAAACCTAACCATAACCCTAACCCTAACCTTACCCGAAGCCTTACCCTCACCCGTCCCCTAATCCTAACCCGTACGCTAACACTAACCTGTACCCTAACACGTACGCTCACCCTAAACCGTTGTCGTACCCTAACCTGTACCCTAAACCGTCCCCGTCCCCTAACCCTAACCCTAACCCTAACCCTAACCCTTACCCGAAGCCTTACCCTCACCCGTCCCCTAATCCTAACCCGTACGCTAACACTAAACCGTACCCTAACACGTACGCTAACCCTAAACCGTTGTCGTACCCTAACCTGTACCCTAAACCGTCCCCGTCCCCTAACCCTAACCCTAACCCTAACCCTAACCCTTACCCGAAGCCTTGCTCTCACCCTTCCACTAATCCTAACCCATACGCTGACACTAACCCGTACCCTAACACGTACGCTCACCCTAAACGGTTGTCGTACACTAACCTGTACCCTAAACCGTCCCCGTCCCCGTCCCTGTCCCCTAACCCTAACCCTAACCCTTACCCGCAGCCTTACCCTCACCCGTCCCCTAATCCTAACCCGTACGCAAACACTAACCCGTACCCTAACACGTACGCTCACCCTAAACCGTTGTCGTACCCTAACCTGTACCCTAAACGGTCCCCGTCCCCTAACCCTAACCCTAACCCTAACCCTAACCCTAACCCTTACCCAAAGCCTTACCCTCACCCGTCCCCTAATCCTAACCCGTACGCTAACACTAACCCGTACCCTAACACGTACGCTCACCATAAACTGTTGTCGTACCCTAACCTGTACCCTAAACCGTCCCCGTCCCCTAACCCTAACCCTAACCCTAACCCTAACCCTTACCCGAAGCCTTACCCTCACCCGTCCCCAAATCCTAACCCGTACGCTAACACTAAATCGTACCCTAACACGTACGCTCACCCTAAACCGTTGTCGTACCCTAACCTGTACCCTAAACCGTCCCCGTCCCCTAACCCTAACCCTAACCCTAACCCTTACCCGAAGCCTTACTCTCACCCTTCTCCTAATCCTAACCCATACGCTGACACTAACCCGTACCCTAACACGTACGCTCACCCTAAACCTTTGTCATACCCTAACCTGTACCCTAAACCGTCCCCGTCCCCTAACCCTAACCCTAACCCTAACCCTAACCCTAACCCTAACCCTTACCCGAAGCCTTACCCTCACACGTCCCCTATTCCTAACCCGTACGCTAACACTAACCCGTACCCTAACACGTACGCTCACCCTAAACCGTTGTCGTACCCTAACCTGTACCCTAAACCGTCCCCGTCCCCTAACCCTAACCCTAACCCTAACCCTAACCCTTACCCGAAGCCTTACCCTCACCCGTCCCCTAATCCTAACCCGTACGCTAACACTAACCCGTACCCTAACACGTATGCTCACCCTAAACCGTTGTCGTACCCTAACCTGTACCCTCAACCGTCCCCGTCCCCTAACCCTAACCCTAACCCTAACCCTAACCCTAACCCTTACCCGAAGCCTTACCCTCACCCGTCCCCTAATCCTAACCCGTACGCTAACACTAACCCATACCCTAACACGTACGCTCACCCTAAACCGTTGTCGTACCCTAACCTGTACCCTAAACCGTCCCCGTCCCCTAACCCTAACCCTAACCCTAACCCTAACCCTAACCCTAACGCTTACCCGAAGCCTTACCCTCACCCGTCCCCTAATCCTAATCCGTACGCTACCATTAACACGTACCCTAACACGTACGCTCACCCTAAACCGTTGTCGTACCCTCACTTGTACCCTAAACCGTCCCCGTCCCCTAAACCTAACCCTAACCCTAACCCTAACCCTAACCCTTACCCGAAGCCTTACCCTCACCCGTCCCCTAATCCTAACCCGTACGCTAACAGTAACCAGTACCCTAACACGTACGCTCACCCTAAACCGTTGTCGTACACTAACCTGTACCCTAAACCGTCCCCATCCCCTAACCCTAACCCTAACCCTAACCCGAACCCTAACCGTTACCCGAAGCCTTACCCTCACCCGTCCCCGAATCCTAACCCGTACGCTAACACTAACCAGTACCCTAACACGTACGCTCACCCTAAACCGTTGTCGTACACTAACCTGTACCCTAAACCGTCCCCATCCCCTAACCCTAACCCTAACCCTAACCCGAACCCTAACCCTTACCCGAAGCCTTACCCTCACCCGTCCCCTAATCCTAACCCGTACGCTAACACTAACCCGTACCCTAACACGTACGCTCACCCTAAAACTTTTTCGTACCCTAACCTGTTCCCTAAACCGTCCCCGTCCCCGTCCCCTAAACCTAACCCTAACCCTAACCCTTACCCGAGGCCTTACCCTCACCCGTCCCCTAATCCTAACCCGTGCGCTAACACTAACCCGTACACTAACACGTACGCTCACCCTAAACCGTTGTCGTACCCTAACCTGTACCCTAAACCGTCCCCTAACCCTAACCTTAACCCAAACCCTAACCCTTACCCGAAGCCTTACACTCACCCGTCCCCTAATCCTAACCCGTACGCTAACACTAACCCGTACCCTAACACGTACGCTCACCCAAAACCGTTGTCGTACACTAACCTGTACCCTAAACCGTCCCCATCCCCTAAACCTAACCCTAACCCTAACCCTAACCCTAACCCTTACCCGAAGCCTTACCCTCACCCGTCCCCTAATCCTAACCCGTACGCTAACACTAACCCGTACCCTAACACGTACGCTCACCCTAAACCGTTGTCATACACTAACCTGTGCCCTAAACCGTCCCCGTCCCCGTCCACGTCCCCTAACCCTAACCCTAACCCTAACCCTTACCCGAAGCCTTACCCTCACCCGTCCCCTAATCCTAACCCGTACGCTAACACTAACCCGCACCCTAACACGTACGCTCACCCTAAACCGTTGTCATACACTAACCTGTACCCTAAACCGTCCCCGTCCCCGTCCCCTAACCCTAACCCTAACCCTAACCCTAACCCTAACCCTTACCCGAAGCCTTACCCTCACCCGTCCCCTAATCCTAACCCGTACGCTAACACTAACCCGTACCCTAACACATACGCTCACCCTAAACCGTTGTCGTACCCTAACCTGTACCCTAAATCGTCCCCGTCCCCTAACCCTAACCCTACCCTAACCCTAACCCTAACCCTTACCCGAAGCCTTACCCTCACCCGTCCCCTAATCCTAACCCGTACGCTAACACTAACCCGTACACTAACACGTATGCTCACCCTAAACCGTTCTCGTACCCTAACGTGTACCCTAAACCGTCCCCGTCCCCTAACCCTAACCCTAACCCTAACCCTAACCCTTACCCGAAGCCTTACCCTCACCCGTCCCCTAATCCTAACGCGTATGCTAACACTAAACCGTACCCTAACACGTACGCTCACCCTAAACCGTTGTCGTACCCTAACCTGTACCCTAAACCGTCCCCGTCCCCTAACCCTAACCCTAACCCTAACCCTTACCCAAAGCCTTACCCTCACCCGTCCCCTAATCCTAACCCGTACGCTAACACTAACCCATACCCTAACACGTACGCTCACCCTAAACCGTTGTCGTACACTAACCTGTACCCTAAACCGTCCCCGTCCCCGTCCCCGTCCCCGTCCCCTAACCCTAACCCTAACCCTTACCCGAAGCCTTACCCTCACCTGTCCCCAATCCTAAACCGTACGCTAACACTAACTCGTACCCTAACACGTACGCTCACCCTAAACCGTTGTCGTACCCTAACCTGTGCCCTAAACCGTCCCCGTCCCCTAACCCTAACCCTAACCCTAACCCTAACCCTAACCCTTACCCGAAGCCTTACCCTCTACCGTCCCCTAATCCTAACCCGTACACTAACACTAACCCGTATCCTAACACGTACGCTCACCCTAAACCATTGTCGTACACTAACCTGTACCCTAAACCGTCCCCGTCCCCGTCCCCTAACCCTAACCCTAACCCTAACCCTTACCCGAGGCCTTACCCTCACCCGTCCCCTAATCCTAACCCGTAGGCTAACACTAACCTGTACCCTAACACGTACGCTCACCCTAAACCGTTGTCGTACCCTAACCTGTACCCTAAACCTTCCCCTTCCCCGTCCCCGTCCCCTAACCCTAACCCTAACCCTTACCCGAAGCCTTACCCTCACCCGTCCCCTAATCCTAACCCGTACGCTAACACTAACCCGTAACCTAACACGTACGCTCACCCTAAACCGTACCCTAATCTGTACCCTAAACCGTCCCCGTCCCCTAACCCTAACCCTAACCCTAACCCTAACCCTTACCCGAAGCCTTACCCTCACCCGTCCCCTAATCCTAACCCGTACGCTAACACTAACCCGTACCCTAACACGTACGCTCACCCTAAACCGTTGTCGTACCCTAACCTGTACCCTAAACCGTCCCCGGCCCCTAACACTAACCCTAACCCTAACCCTAACCCTAACCCTTACCCGAAGCCTTACCCTCACCCGTCCCCTAATCCTAACCGGTACGCTAACACTAACCCGTACCCTAACACGTACGCTCACCTAAACCATTGTCGTACCCTAACCTGTACCCTAAACCGTCCCCGTCCCCTAACCCTAACCCTAACGGTAACCCTAACCCTAACCCATACCCGAAGCCTTACCCTCACCCGTCCCGTAATCCTAACCCGTACGCTAACACTAACCCGTACCCTAACACGTACGCTCACCCTAAACCGTTGTCGTACACTAACCTGTACCCTAAACCGTCCCCGTCCCCGTCCCCGTCCTCTAACCCTAACCCTAACCCTAACCCTTACCCGAAGCCTTACCCTCACCCGTCCCCTAATCCTAACGCGTACGCTAACACTAACCCGTACCCTAACACGTACGCTCACCCTAAACCGTTGTCGTACCCTAACCTGTACCCTAAACCGTCCCCGTCCCCTAACCCTAACCCTAAACCTAACCCTATCCCTAACCCTTACCCGAAGCCTTACCCTCACCCGTCCCCTAATCCTAACCCGTACGCTAACACTAACCCGTACCCTAACACGTACGCTCACCCTAAACCGTTGTCGTACCCTAACCTGTACCCTAATCCGTCCCCGTCCCCTAACCCTAACCCTAACCCTAACCCTTACCCTCACCCGTCCCCTAATCCTACCCGTACGCTAACACTAACCCGTACCTTAACACGTACGCTCACCCTAAACCGTTGTCGTACCCTAACCTGTACCCTAAACAGTACCCATCCCCTATCCCTAACCCTAACCCTAACCCTAACACTTACCCGAAGCCTTACCCTCACCCGTCCCCTAATCCTAACCCGTAGGCTAACACTAACCCGTACCCTAACACGTACGCTCACCCTAAACCGTTGTCATACCCTAACCTGTACCCTAAAACGTCCCCGTCCCCGTCCCCTAACCCTAACACTAACCCTAACCCTAACCCTTACCCGAAGCCTTACCCTCACCCGTCCCCTAATCCTAACCCGTACTCTAACACTAACTCATACCCTAACACGTACGCTCACCCTAAACTGTTGTCGTACCCTTACCTGTACCCTAAACCGTCCCCGTCCCCTAACCCTAAACCTAACCCTAACCCTAACCCTAACTCTTACCCGAAGCCTTACCCTCACCCGTCCCCTAATCCTAACCCGTACGCTAACACTAACCCGTACCCTAACACGTACGCTCAACCTAAACCGTTGTCGTACCCTAACCTGTACCCTAAACCGGCCCCGTCCCCTAACCCTAACCCTAACCCTAAACCTAAACCTAACCCTTACCCGAAGCCTTAACCTCACCCGTCCCCTAACCCTAACCCTAACCCTAACCCTTACCCAAAGCCTTACCCTCACCCGTCCCCTAATACTAACCCGTACGCTAACACTAACCCGTACCCTAACACGTACGCTCACCCTAAACCGTTGTCGTACCCTAACCTCTACCCTAAACCGTCCCCGTCCCCTAAACCTAACCCTAACCCTAACCCTAAACTTACCCGAAGCCTTACCCTCACCCGTCCCCTAATCCTAACCCGTAGGCTAACACTAACCCATACCCTAACACGTACGCTCACCCTAAACCGTTGTCGTACCCTAACCTGTACCCTAAACCGTCCCCGTCCCCGTCCCCGTCCCCTAACCCTAACCCTAACCCTTACCCGAAGCCTTACCCTCACCCGTCCCCGAATCCTAACCCGTACGCTAACACTAACCCGTAACCTAACACGTACGCTCACCCTAAACCGTACCCTAACCTGTACCCTAAACCGTCCCCGTCCCCTAACCCTAACCCTAACCCTAACCCTAACCATTACCCGAAGCCTTACCCTCACCCGTCCCCTAATCCTAACCCGTACGCTAACACTAACCCGTACCCAAACACGTACGCTCACCCTAAACCATTGTCGTACCCTAACCTGTACCCTAAACCGTCCCCGTCCCCTAACCCTAACCCTAACCCTAACCCTAACCCTAATTCTTACCCGAAGCATTACCCTCACCCGTGCCCTAATCCTAACCCGTACGCTAACACTAACCCGTACCCTAACACGTACGCTCAACCTAAACCGTTGTCGTACCCTACCCTGTACCCTAAACCGTCCCCGGCCGCTAACACTAACCCTAACCCTAACCCTAACCCTAACCCTTACCCGAAGCCTTACCCTCACCCGTCCCCTAATCCTAACCGGTACGCTAACACTAACCCGTACCCTAACACGTACGCTCACCTAAACCATTGTCGTACCCTAACCTGTACCCTAAACCGTCCCCGTCCCCTAACCCTAACCCTAACCGTAACCCTAACCCTAACCCAGACCCGAAGCCTTACCCTCACCCGTCCCGTAATCCTAACCCGTACGCTAACACTAACCCGTACCCTAACACGTACGCTCACCCTAAACCGTTGTCGTACACTAACCTGTACCCTAAACCGTCCCCGTCCCCGTCACCGTCCTCTAACCCTAACCCTAACCCTAACCCTTACCCGAAGCCTTACCCTCACCCATCCCCTAATCCTAACGCGTACGCTAACACTAACCCGTACCCTAACACGTACGCTCACCCTAAACCGTTGTCGTACCCTAACCTGTACCCTAAACCGTCCCCGTCCCCTAACCCAACCCTAACCCTAACCCTATCCCTAACCCTTACCCGAAGCCTTACCCTCACCCGTCCCCTAATCCTAACCCGTACGCTAACACTAACCCGTACCCTAACACGTACGCTCACCCTAAACCGTTGTCGTACCCTAACCTGTACCCTAAACCGTCCCCGTCCCCTAACCCTAACCCTAACCCTAACCCTTACCCTCACCCGTCCCCTAATCCTACCCGTACGCTAACACTAACCCGTACCTTAACACGTACGCTCACCCTAAACCGTTGTCGTACCCTAACCTGTACCCTAAACAGTACCCATCCCCTATCCCTAACCCTAACCCTAACCCTAACACTTACCCGAAGCCTTACCCTCACCCGTCCCCTAATCCTAACCCGTAGGCTAACACTAACCCGTACCCTAACACGTACGCTCACCCTAAACCGTTGTCATACCCTAACCTGTACCCTAAAACGTCCCCGTCCCCGTCCCCTAACCCTAACCCTAACCCTAACCCTAACCCTTACCCGAAGCCTTACCCTCACCCGTCCCCTAATCCTAACCCGTACTCTAACACTAACTCGTACCCTAACACGTACGCTCACCCTAAACTGTTGTCGTACCCTTACCTGTACCCTAAACCGTCCCCGTCCCCTAACCCTAACCCTAACCCTAACCCTAACCCTAACCCTTACCCGAAGCCTTACCCTCACCTGTCCCCTAATCCTAACCCGTACGCTAACACTAACCCGTACCCTAACACGTACGCTCAACCTAAACCGTTGTCGTACCCTAACCTGTACCCTAAACCGTCCCCGTCCCCTAACCCTAACCCTAACCCTAAACCTAAACCTAACCCTTACCCGAAGCCTTACCCTCACCCATCCCCTAATCCTAACCCGTACGCTAACACTAACCCGTACCCTAACAAGTATGCTCACCCTAAACCGTTGTCGTACCCTAACCTGTACCCTAAACCGTCCCCGTCCCCTAACCCTAACCCTAACCTTAACCCTAACCCTAACCCTTACCCGAAGCCTTACCCTCACCCGTCCCCTAATCCTAACCCGTACGCTAACACTAATCCGTACCCTAACACGTACGCTCACTCTAAACCGTTGTCGAACCCTAACCTGTACCGTAAACCATCCCCGTCCCCTAACCCTAACCCTAACCCTAACCCTAACCCCAACCCTTACCCGAAGCCTTACCCTCAACCGTCCCCTAATCCTAACCCGTACGCTAACACTAACCCGTACCCTAACACGTACGCTCACCCTAAACCGTTGTCGTAACCTAACCTGTACCCTAAACCGTCCCCGGCCCCTAACCCTAACCCTAACCCTAACCCTAACACTTACCCGAAGCCTTACCCTCACCCGTCCCCTAATCCTAACCCGTACGCTAACACTAACCCGTAACCTAACACGTACGCTCACCCTAAACCATTGTCGTACCCTAACCTGTACCCTACACCGTCCCCGTCCCCTAACCCTAACCCTAACCGTAACCCTAACCCTAACCCATACCCGAAGCCTTACCCTCACCCATCCCGTAATCCTAACCCGTACGCTAACACTAACCCGTACCCTAACACGTACGCTCACTCTAAACCGTTGTCGTACACTATCCTGTACCCTAAACCGTCCCCGTCCCCGTCCCCTAACCCTAACCCTAAACCTAACCCTATCCCTAACCCTTACCCGAAGCCTTACCCTCACCCGTCCCCTAATCCTAACCCGTACGCTAACACTAACCCGTACCCTAACACGTACGCTCACCCTAAACCGTTGTCGTACCCTAACCTGTACCCTAAACCGTCCCGGTCCCCTAACCCTAACCCTAAACCTAACCCTAACCCTTACCCTCACCCGTCCCCTAATCCTAACCCGTACGCTAACACTAACCCGTACCCTAACACATACGCTCACCCTAAACCGTTGTCGTACCCTAACCTGTACCCTAAACAGTCCCCATCCCCTAACCCTAAACCTAACCCTAACCCTTACCCGAGGCCTTACCCTCACCCGTCCCCTAATCCTAACCCGTAGGCTAACACTAACCCGTACTCTAACACGTACGCTCACCCTAAACCGTTGTCGTACACTAACCTGTACCCTAAACCGTCCCCGTCCCCGTCCCCTAACCCTAACCCTAAACCTAACCCTAACCCTTACCCGAAGCCTTACCCTCACCCGTCCCCTAATCCTAACCCGTACGCTAACACTAACCCATACCCTAACACTTACGCTCTCAATAAACCGTTGTTGTACCCTAACCTGTACCCTAAATGGTCCCCGTCCCCTAACCCTAACCCTAACCCTAACACTAACCCTAACACTTACCCGAAGCCTTACCCTCACCCGTCCCCTAATCCTAACCCGTACGCTAACACTAAACCGTACCCTAACTCATACGCTCACGCTAAACCGTTGTCGTACCCTATCCTGTACACTAAACCGTCCCCGTCCCCGTCCCCTAACGCTAACCGTAACCCTAACCCAAACCCTTACCCGAAGCCTTACCCTCACACGTCCCCTAATCCTAACCCGTTCGCTAACACTAACCCGTACCCTAACACGTACGCTCACCCTAAACCGTTCTCGTACCCTAAACTGTACCCTAAACCGTCCCCGTCCCCTAACCCTAACCCTAACCCTAACCCTAACCCTTACCCGAAGCCTTACCCTCACCCGTCCCCTAATCCTAACGCGTACGCTAACACTAACACGTACCCTAACACGTACGCTCACCCTAAACCGTTGTCGTACACTAACCTGTACCCTAAACCGTCCCTGTCCCCTAACCCTAACCCTAACCCTAACCCTAACTCTTACAAGAAGCCTTACCCTCACCCGTCCCCTAATCCTAACCTGTACGCTAACACTACCCCATACCCTAAAACGTACGCTCACCCTAAACCGTTGGCGTACCCTAATCTGTACCCTAAACCGTCCCCGTCCCCGTCCCCGTCCCCTAACCCTAACCCTAACCCTAACCCTTACCCGAAGCCTTACCCTCAACCGTCCCCTAATCCTAAACCGTACGCTAACACTAACCCGTACCCTAACACGTACGCTCACCCTAAACCGTTGTCGTACCCTAACCTGTACCCTAAACCGTCCCCGTCCCCTAACACTAACCCTAACCCTAACCCTAACCCTAACCCTTACCCGAAGCCTTACCCTCACCCGTCCCCTAATCCTAACCCGTACGCTAACACTAACCTGTACCCTAACACGTATGCTCACAATAAACCGTTGTTGTACCCTAACCTGTACCTTAAACCGTCCCCGTCCCCTAACCCTAACCCTAACCCTAACCCTAACCCTTACCCGAAGCCTTACCCTCACCCGTCCCCTAATCCTAACCCGTACGCTAACACTAACCTGTACCCTAACACGTATGCTCACAATAAACCGTTGTTGTACCCTAACCTGTACCTTAAACCGTCCCCGTCCCCTAACCCTAACCCTAACCCTAACCCTAACCCTTACCCGAAGCCTTACCCTCACCCGTCCCCTAATCCTAACCCGTACGCTAACACTAACCCGTACCCTAACACATACGCTCACGCTAAACCGTGGTCGTACCCTATCCTGTACCCTAAACCGTCCCCGCCCCGTCCCCTAACCCTAACCCTAACCCTAACCCTTACCCGAAGCCTTACCCTCACACGTCCCCTAATCCTAACCCGTTCGCTAACACTAACCCGTACACTAACACGTACGCTCACCCTAAACCGTTCTCGTACCCTAACCTGTACCCTAAACCGTCCCCATCCCCTAACCCTAACCCTAACCCTAACCCTCACCCTAAACCTTACCCGAAGCCTTATCCTCACCCGTCCCCTAATCCTAACGCGTACGCTAACACTAACCCGTACCCTAACACGTACGCTCACCCTAAACCGTTGTCGTACACTAACCTGTACCCTAAACCGTCCCCGTCCCCTAACCCTAACTCTAACCCTAACCCTAACCCTTACCCGAAGCCTTACCCTCACCCGTCCCCTAATCCTAACCTGTACAGTAACACTAACCCATACCCTAACACGTACGCTCACCCTAAACCGTTGTCGTACCCTAATCTGTACCCTAAACCGTCCCAGTCCCCGTCCCCGTCCCGTAACCCTAACCCTAACCCTAACCCTTACCCGAAGCCTTACCCTCAACCGTCCCCTAATCCTAACCCGTACGCTAACACTAACCCGTACCCTAACACGTAGGCTCACCCTAAACCGTTGTCGTACCCTAACCTGTACCCTAAACCGTCCCCGTCCCCTAACCATAACCCTAACCCTAACCCTAACCCTAACCCTTACCCGAAGCCTTACCCTCACACGTCCCCTAATCCTAACCCGTACGCTAACGCTAACCCGTACCCTAACACGTACGCTCACCCTAAACCGTTGTCGTACCCAAACATGTACCCTAAACCGTCACCGTCCCCTAACCCTAACCCTAACCCTAACCCTAACCCTTACCCGAAGCCTTACCCTCACCCGTCCCCTAATCCTAACCCGTACGCTAACACTAACCCGTACCCTAACACGTACGCTCACTCTAAACTGTTGTCGTACACTAACCTGTACCCTAATCCGTCCCCGTCCCCTAACCCTAACCCTAACCCTAACCCTAACCCTAACCCTTACCCGAAGCCGTACCCTCACCCGTCCCCTAATCCTAACCCGTACGCTAACACTAACCCGTACCCTAACACGTACGCTCACTCTAAACTGTTGTCGTACACTAACCTGTACCCTAATCCGTCCCCGTCCCCTAACCCTAACCCTAACCCTAACCCTAACCCTAACCCTTACCCGAAGCCTTACCCTCACCCATCCCGTAATCCTAACCCGTACGCTAACACTAACCCGTACCCTAACACGTACGCTCACTCTAAACCGTTGTCGTACACTATCCTGTACCCTAAACCGTCCCCGTCCCCGTCCCCTAACCCTAACCCTAAACCTAACCCTATCCCTAACCCTTACCCGAAGCCTTACCCTCACCCGTCCCCTAATCCTAACCCGTACGCTAACACTAACCCGTACCCTAACACGTACGCTCACCCTAAACCGTTGTCGTACCCTAACCTGTACCCTAAACCGTCCCGGTCCCCTAACCCTAACCCTAAACCTAACCCTAACCCTTACCCTCACCCGTCCCCTAATCCTAACCCGTACGCTAACACTAACCCGTACCCTAACACATACGCTCACCCTAAACCGTTGTCGTACCCTAACCTGTACCCTAAACAGTCCCCATCCCCTATCCCTAAACCTAACCCTAACCCTTACCCGAGGCCTTACCCTCACCCGTCCCCTAATCCTAACCCGTAGGCTAACACTAACCCGTACTCTAACACGTACGCTCACCCTAAACCGTTGTCGTACACTAACCTGTACCCTAAACCGTCCCCGTCCCCGTCCCCTAACCCTAACCCTAAACCTAACCCTAACCCTTACCCGAAGCCTTACCCTCACCCGTCCCCTAATCCTAACCCGTACGCTAACACTAACCCGTACCCTAACACTTACGCTCTCAATAAACCGTTGTTGTACCCTAACCTGTACCCTAAATGGTCCCCGTCCCCTAACCCTAACCCTAACCCTAACACTAACCCTAACACTTACCCGAAGCCTTACCCTCACCCGTCCCCTAATCCTAACCCGTACGCTAACACTAAACCGTACCCTAACTCATACGCTCACGCTAAACCGTTGTCGTACCCTATCCTGTACACTAAACCGTCCCCGTCCCCGTCCCCTAACGCTAACCGTAACCCTAACCCAAACCCTTACCCGAAGCCTTACCCTCACACGTCCCCTAATCCTAACCCGTTCGCTAACACTAACCCGTACCCTAACACGTACGCTCACCCTAAACCGTTCTCGTACCCTAAACTGTACCCTAAACCGTCCCCGTCCCCTAACCCTAACCCTAACCCTAACCCTAACCCTTACCCGAAGCCTTACCCTCACCCGTCCCCTAATCCTAACGCGTACGCTAACACTAACACGTACCCTAACACGTACGCTCACCCTAAACCGTTGTCGTACACTAACCTGTACCCTAAACCGTCCCTGTCCCCTAACCCTAACCCTAACCCTAACCCTAACTCTTACAAGAAGCCTTACCCTCACCCGTCCCCTAATCCTAACCTGTACGCTAACACTACCCCATACCCTAAAACGTACGCTCACCCTAAACCGTTGGCGTACCCTAATCTGTACCCTAAACCGTCCCCGTCCCCGTCCCCGTCCCCTAACCCTAACCCTAACCCTAACCCTTACCCGAAGCCTTACCCTCAACCGTCCCCTAATCCTAAACCGTACGCTAACACTAACCCGTACCCTAACACGTACGCTCACCCTAAACCGTTGTCGTACCCTAACATGTACCCTTAACCGTCCCCGTCCCCTAACCCTAACCCTAACCCTAACCCTAACCCTAACCCTAACCCTAACCCTTACCCGAAGCCTTACCCTCAACCGTCCCCTAATCCTAACCCGTACGCTAACACTAACCCGTACCCTAACACGTACGCTCACCCTAAACCGTTGTCGTACCCTAACCTGTACCCTAAACCGTCCCCGTCCCCTAACACTAACCCTAACCCTAAACCTAAACCTAACCCTTACCCGAAGCCTTACCCTCACCCGTCCCCTATTCCTAACCCGTACGCTAACACTAACCCGTACCCTAACAAGAATGCTCACCCTAAACCGTTGTCGTACCCTAACCTGTACCCTAAACCGTCCCCGTCCCCTAACACTAACCCTAACCCTAACCCTAACCCTAACCCTTACCCGAAGCCTTACCCTCACCCGTCCCCTAATCCTAACCCGTACGCTAACACTAACCTGTACCCTAACACGTATGCTCACAATAAACCGTTGTTGTACCCTAACCTGTACCTTAAACCGTCCCCGTCCCCTAACCCTAACCCTAACCCTAACCCTAACCCTTACCCGAAGCCTTACCCTCACCCGTCCCCTAATCCTAACCCGTACGCTAACACTAACCTGTACCCTAACACGTATGCTCACAATAAACCGTTGTTGTACCCTAACCTGTACCTTAAACCGTCCCCGTCCCCTAACCCTAACCCTAACCCTAACCCTAACCCTTACCCGAAGCCTTACCCTCACCCGTCCCCTAATCCTAACCCGTACGCTAACACTAACCCGTACCCTAACACATACGCTCACGCTAAACCGTGGTCGTACCCTATCCTGTACCCTAAACCGTCCCCGCCCCGTCCCCTAACCCTAACCCTAACCCTAACCCTTACCCGAAGCCTTACCCTCACACGTCCCCTAATCCTAACCCGTTCGCTACCACTAACCCGTACACTAACACGTACGCTCACCCTAAACCGTTCTCGTACCCTAACCTGTACCCTAAACCGTCCCCATCCCCTAACCCTAACCCTAACCCTAACCCTCACCCTAAACCTTACCCGAAGCCTTATCCTCACCCGTCCCCTAATCCTAACGCGTACGCTAACACTAACCCGTACCCTAACACGTACGCTCACCCTAAACCGTTGTCGTACACTAACCTGTACCCTAAACCGTCCCCGTCCCCTAACCCTAACTCTAACCCTAACCCTAACCCTTACCCGAAGCCTTACCCTCACCCGTCCCCTAATCCTAACCTGTACAGTAACACTAACCCATACCCTAACACGTACGCTCACCCTAAACCGTTGTCGTACCCTAATCTGTACCCTAAACCGTCCCAGTCCCCGTCCCCGTCCCGTAACCCTAACCCTAACCCTAACCCTTACCCGAAGCCTTACCCTCAACCGTCCCCTAATCCTAACCCGTACGCTAACACTAACCCGTACCCTAACACGTAGGCTCACCCTAAACCGTTGTCGTACCCTAACCTGTACCCTAAACCGTCCCCGTCCCCTAACCATAACCCTAACCCTAACCCTAACCCTAACCCTTACCCGAAGCCTTACCCTCACACGTCCCCTAATCCTAACCCGTACGCTAACGCTAACCCGTACCCTAACACGTACGCTCACCCTAAACCGTTGTCGTACCCAAACATGTACCCTAAACCGTCACCGTCCCCTAACCCTAACCCTAACCCTAACCCTAACCCTTACCCGAAGCCTTACCCTCACCCGTCCCCTAATCCTAACCCGTAGGCTAACACTAACCCGTACCCTAACACGTACGCTCACCCTAAACCGTTGTCGTACCCTAACCTGTACCCTAAACCGTCCCCGTCCCCTAACCCTAACACTAACCCTAACCCTAACCCTAACCCTAACCCTTACCCGAAGCCTTACCCTCACCCGTCCCCTAATCCTAACCAGTACGCTAACACTAACCCGTACCCTAACACGTACGCTCACCCTAAACCGTTGTCGTACCCTAACCTGTACCCTAAACCGTCCCCGTCCCCTAACCCTAACCCTAACCCTAACCCTAACCCTAACCCTTAACCGAAGCCTTACCCTCACCCGTCCCCTAATCCTAACCCGTACGCTAACACTAACCCATACCCTAACACGTACGCTCACCCTAAACCGTTGTCGTACCCTAACCTGTACCCTAAACCGTCCCCGTTCCCGTCCCCTAACCCTAACCCTAAACCTAACCCTAACCCTTACCCGAAGCCTTACCCTCACCCGTCCCCTAATCCTAACCCGTACGCTAACACTAACCCGTACCCTAAAACGTACGCTCACCCTAAACCGTTGTCGTACCCTAACCTGTAACCTAAACCGTCCCCTTCCCCGTCCCCTAACCCTAACCCTTTCCCTAACCCTAACCCTTACCCGAAGCCTTACCCTCACCCGTCCCCTAATCCTAACCCGTACGCTAACACTAACCCGTACCCTAACACGTACGCTCACTGTAAACCGTTGTCGTACCCTAACCTGTACCCTAAACCGTCCCCGTCCACTAACCCTAACCCTAACCCTAACCCTAACCCTAACCCTTACCCGAAGCCTTACCCTCAACCGTCCCCTAATCCTAACCCGTACGCTAACACTAACCCATACACTAACACGTACGCTCACCCTAAACCGTTGTCATACCCTAACCTGTAACCCAAACCGTCCCCGTCCCCTAACCCTTACCCTAACACTAACCCTAACCCTAACCCTTACCCGAAGCCTTACCCTCACGCGTCCCCTAATCCTAACCCGTACGCTAACACTAACCCGTACCCTAACACGTACGCTCACCCTAAACGGTTGTCGTACCCTAACCTGTACCCTAAACCGTCCCCGTACCCTAACCCTAACCCTAAACCTAACCCTAACCCTTACCCTCACCCGTCCCCTAATCCTAACCCGTACGCTAACACTAACCCGTACCCTAACACGTACGCTCACCCTAAACCGTTGTCGTACCCTAACCTGTACCCTAAACAGTCCCCGTCCCCTAACCCTAACCCTAACCCTAACCCTACCCCTTACCCCAAGCCTTACCCTCACCCGTCCCCTAATCCTAACCCGTAGGCTAACACTAACCCGTACCCTAACACGTACGCTCACCCTAAACCGTTGTCGTACCCTAACCTGTACCCTAAACCGTCCCCGTCCCCTAACCCTAACCCTAACCCTAACCCTAACCCTAACCCTTACCCGAAGCCTTACCCTCACCCGTCCCCTAATCCTAACCCGTACGCTAACACTAACCCGTACCCTAACACGTACGCTCACCCTAAACCGTTGTCGTACCCTAACCTGTACCCTAAACCGTCCCCGTCCCCTAACCCTAACCCTAACCCTAACCCTAACCCTAACCCTTACCCGAAGCCTTACACTCACCCGTCCCCTAATCCTAACCCGTACGCTAACACTAACCTGTACCCTAACACGTACACTCACCCTAAACCGTTGTCGTACCCTAACCTGTACCCTAAACCGTCCCCGTCCCCTAACCCTAACCCTAACCCTTACCTGAAGCCTTACCCTCACCCGTCCCCTAATCCTATCCCGTACGCTAACACTAACCCGTACCCTAAGACGTACGCTCACCCTAAACCGTTGTCGTACACTAACCTGTACCCTAAACCGTCCCCGTCCCCTAACCCTAACCCTAACCCTAACGCTAACCCTAACCCTTACCCGAAGCCTTACCCTCAACCGTCCCCTAATCCTAACCCGTACGCTAACACTAACCCATAACCTAACACGTACGCTCACCCTAAACTGTTGTCGTACCCTAACCTGTACCCTAAACCGTCCCTGGCCCCTAACCCTAACCCTAACCCTAACCCTAACCCTTACCCGAAGCCTTACCCTCACCCATCCCCTAATCCTAACCCGTACACTAACACTAACCCGTACCCTAACACGTACGCTCACCCTAAACCATTGTCGTACCGTAACCTGTACCCTAAACCGTCCCCGTCCCCTAACCCTAACCCTAACTGTAACCCTAACCCTAACCCATACCCGAAGCCTTACCCTCACCCATCCCCTAATCCTAACCCGTACACTAACACTAACCCGTACCCTAACACGTACGCTCACCCTAAACCGTTGTCGTACACTAACCTGTACCCTAAACCGTCCCCGTCCCCGTCCCCGTCCTCTAACCCTAACCCTAACCCTAACCCTTATCCGAAGCCTTACACTCACCCGTCCCCTAATCCTAACCCGTACGCTAACACTAACCCGTACCCTAACACGTACGCTCACCCTAATCCGTTGTCATACCCTAACCTGTACCCTAAACCGTCCCCGTCCCCTAACCCTAACCCTAACCCTAACCCTAACCCTAACCCTAACCCTTACCCGAAGCCTTACCCTCACCCGTCCCCTAATCCTAACCCGTACGCTAACACTAACCCGTACCCTAACACGTACGCTCACCCGAAACCGTTGTCGTACCCTAACCTGTACCCTAAACCGTCCCCGTCCCCTAACCCTAACCCTAACCCTAACCCTAACCCTTACCCGAAGCCTTACCCTCACCCGTCCCCTAATCCTAACCCGTACGCTAACACTAACCCGTACCCTAACACGTACGCTCACCCTAAACCGTTGTTGTACCCTAAACTGTACCCTAAACCGTCCCCGTCCCCTAACCCTAACCCTAACCCTAACCCTAACCCTAACCCTTACCCGAAGCCTTACCCTCACCCATCCCCTAATCCTAACCCGTAGGCTAACACTAACCCGTACCCTAACACGTACGCTCACCCTAAACCGTTGTCGTACCCTAACCTGTACCCTAAACCGTCCCCGTCCCCTAACCCTAACCCTAACACTAACCCTAACCCTAACACTTACCCGAAGCCTTACCCTCACCCGTCCCCTAATCCTAACCCGTACGCTAACACTAACCCGTACCCTAACACGTACGCTCACTCTAAACCGTTGTCGTGCCCTAACCTGTACCCTAAACCGTCCCCGTCCCCTAAACCTAACCCTAACCCTAACCCTAACACTAACACTTACCCGAAGCCTTACCCTCACCCATCCCCTAATCCTAACCCGTAGCCTAACACTAACCCGTACCCTAACACGTACGCTCACCCTAAACCGTTGTCGTACCCTAACCTGTACCCTAAACCGTCCCCATCCCCTAACCCTAACCCTAACCCTAACCCTAACCCTAACCCTAACCCTAACCCTTATCCGAAGCCTTACCATCACCCGTCCCCTAATCCTAACCCGTACGCTAACACTAACCCGTACCCTAACACGTACGCTCAACCTAAACCGTTGTAGTACCCTAACCTGTACCCTAAACCGTCCCCGTCCCCTAACCCTAACCCTAACCCTAACCCTAACCCTTACCCGAAGCCTTACCCTCACCCGTCCCCTAATCCTAACCCGTACGCTAACACTAACCCGTACCCTAACACGTACGCTCACCCTAAACCGTTGTCGTACACTAACCTGTACCCTAAACCGTCCCCGTCCCCGTCCACGTCCCCTAACCCTAACCCTCACCCTAACCCTTACCCGAAGCCTTACCCTCACCCGTCCCCTAATCCTAACCCGTATGCTAACACTAACCCGTACCCTAACACGTACGATCACCCTAAACCGTTCTCGTACCCTAACGTGTACCCTAAACAATTCCCGTCCCCTAACCCTAACCCTAACCCTAACCCTAAACCTTACCCGAAGCCTTACCCTCACCCGTCCCCTAATCCTAACGCGTACGCTAACACTAAACCGTACCCTAACACGTACGCTCACCCTAAACCGTTGTCGTACCCTAACCTGTACCCTAAACCGTCCCCGTCCCCTAACCCTAACCCTAACCCTAACCCTTACCCGAAGCCTTACCCTCACCCGTCCCCTAATCCTAACCCGTACGCTAACACTAACCCATACCCTAACACGTACGCTCACCCTAAACCGTTGTCGTACACTAACCTATACCCTAAACCGTCCCCGTCTCCGTCCCCGTCCCCTAACCCTAACCCTAACCCTAACCCTTACCCGAAGCCTTACCCTCACCTGTCCCCTAATCCTAA